>NC_081560.1:86753460-86773388 GCF_022355385.1 Mustela nigripes | reverse complement strand
TAAAAAAAAATAAATAAAAAAACAATGTACCTAAAAAAAAAAAAGAAAAAAAAATAAAATAGAAAGTATAACTGATTAGATTTATTACACTATCCCAACTTAAATAAAATCTCAAGCAAGTTTTAAAATCTAGATGCAAACCATCAGATTGAAACCTATTGGAGAGCTGGACCCAGAGGAGGTATGAAGATACTCTGCCTATGTCCTAATTCATTCACTGCTTCCGCCCCTGGCCTGGAGAATTTTTCCCAGGGGAGTTAGAAAGACCCTTTAACTACGTAAGAGAACTCCACCTACTTAGGTTATAAAATTTTAGTTGCCCATGGAAATACCTTCACAGATTATAGTTTAATATCATACTCATTATTAATATCATACTCATTAGAGTGTACTACTGCTAACTTGGCTCTGCTGTGTCGGTTATCACTCCACTATCTGCTCTGCTCTCTGTCTTGTGAAAATATATTTCTTCTTTTGAAACAGTCTTTCTAGTTTTTTGGGTGGGGATGGGGGTAGGTGGGAGTTGTATTATGTTATTCCTGCACTGTCACAGTGTTGGGGTTTCAGAAGGGACTGCCATTTTTAACTGGTATCCTACCTATGTTTTTAGACAATCTGTAATTAAATTGGTCATTCTACTGTGACAGCTAGCCTGAGTCTCCGTTTAAACAACAAAAAAATTTTTTTACTTTTTAAATTAAAAATTTATGGGGCGCCTGGGTGGCTCAGTGGGTTAAAGCCTCTGCCTTCGGCTTAGGTCATGATCCCAGGGTCCTGGGATCGAGCCCCACGTCGGGCTCTCTGCTCCACAGGGAGCCTGCTTCCTCCCCCTCTCTCTCTCTGCATGCCTCTCTGCCTACTTGTGATTTCTCTCTCTCTCTGTCAAATAAATAAAATCTTAAAAAAAAAATTTATTGATGTGTAATTGACATCCTAGAGTTTTTTTATTTCTCATTATTTTGCACCTGCTTTTAGAAAATCTTTATTATAATTATCCTAATGTACTTTATTTAACCAAATCTAAAAATATAAAATAACATTATTCTATGAATAATACTGTCAGTTAACCTATGAAGCAATGCTACAATCTGTTCATTTTATGATGCATACTTATTTCAGAGATAAAAATGAGAAAAAATTTATATTTTTAGAATCGATAAAATATGGTATCGGTCTGGTATCATTTGTTTCTCATATCCTGCTTGGAGGCAGGTGGAATGTTTATAATAAATAAGTAAATGAGCCTCCACACTTCACTGGGCTTCCCACTTGGGTCAGGTAAGCTATTGATCTAAAGGGCAGGCTCACCACACCTCTGGGATATCCTAATGCTGGTATCCTAGTCACATGGGGACCCACTCATAGACTGAGAAGTCTCTGAGATGTACACAGTGAAGTTTGTTCCTCTGACATCTGTATCTTTAAGCCCCATAACAATTACAGATCTTGCAAATGATACACACTCAATAAACATTTGTGGAATTAATCTCCAAGTAACCTAAATGATGAATTTATAGAAGAAAGCCTTTATGGAAACTTTTACTGGCTACTTAAAAAAAATAATATGTCAGGGGCGCCTGGGTGGCTCAGTGGGTTAAGCCACTGCCTTCGGCTCAGGTCATGATCTCAGGGTCCTGGGATCGAGCCCCGCATCGGACTCTCTGCTCAGCAGGGAGCCTGCTTCCTCCTCTCTCGCTGCCTGCCTCTCTGCCTGCTTGTGATCTCTCTCTATCAAATTAATCAATAAAATCTTAAAAAAAAAAAAAATAAAAATAATATGTCAATTCAAACCATTGATAGATATAAAGTATATTTTGATACTATTCAATGAGAGTAAATATGGCACAAAACACATTGCCTGACCCAGAACAGGTCTTCAGTGAACATTTGCTGAATAAATAAACAAAATTAACTAGATCTTCTAAAGCTATTGTGATATAGAGGCTTAAAATGTCAAGTGGTGGGGCGCCTGGGTGGCTCAGTGGGTTAAGCCGCTGCCTTCCGCTCAGGTCATGATCCCAGGGTCCTGGGATCGAGCCCCGCATCGGGCTCTCTGCTCAGCAGGGAGCCTGCTTCCTCCTCTCTCTCTGCCTGCCTCTCTGCCTGCTTGTGATCTCTGTCAAATAAATAAATAAAATCTTTAAAAAAAAATGTCAAGTGGTATAGCTGAAATGGACAAAATACCTCACTTAGTTCATTTAGATGATTCCATGGTCTTGATTCTTATACCCCATGGAGTATCATACCCATGGGGATGCTGTTTTTCGACGACAGCCAACGCAGTATGGAATCCAGGACCAGGTTCTCTTCTGGCCTGAGAGCCAGACAGCCTTGTGACCCGGGCTGACAGCTACAGCTTAGGATCCTCATCTAGAAAAGGAAGGAAACTGAACAAGAGAGCTCCTAGGCCCCTTTCAGCCTCTAATGCTGGTTTTTTAAAAAACGAACATCAGTGAACTCATGAGGAGATCCCTTATTGAGCTGCCATGCAAGACAGACTCCTCTGCCCTCCGAGGAAACTCCAACAGTTTCATAACCTCCAAGCTTGCCTTTTCTCATTTATATTCATGGAATAGGCTTTTATTAAATGCTCTGCCTTTGGTAATAATCATAGCTTTCTTGAAAATGGACCTATCAAATAAAATATCAACAGTAACGATTTTAGATGAAGGAATGCTATTTAGCTAACAAGGACTGAATTTAAACCAGAACATGATTCAGTTGATGGTGTTACATAACCACACCTCTGATCACTAAATTTCTCCCTAATGGGGCTCTCCAGCAGTTTGTAGGAAGGAATTCTGTTGTTGCTCTGATATGACAGCCTATCTTTTCACTCTTTTAAGCACTTCATAAGGATACATTCACGTGGAAAATACCTTAATTGCCTATTACTAGTCCCAATCTATTAAGCATGGAAAGCAGATTTTCACTAATAAAACTGTGTAGTTTAGGAATGCAAAAATAAATTTTTCTGGCACAGCCAAAAGTGAACAAAACCCCTTAATTTAAATTTTTGATCGTTTATCATCCAATAGGACCTTAATGACACTCTGAAAGTACTAGCTCATAGTTTAAAAGGGACTAGATAATTCAAATTGCAGACACTGAACAGAAAAAAAACCTCAGAAAAGGGTGAACTATTTGAGAGCATGGATAGAAAGTAAATCATATGTGGTCTTACAATGAAACACAATGACAGAACGTTTAAGACTCTGTAAACACAAAGGTTAAAGTACACTGTAGAAGGTAGCGATTCTCTTCTTCACAGGCATCAAGATAACTCTAACCAGAACAGAGCTTTCAATGTCAAAGGAGGTAAACAAAACAAAACAGAAAATGGCATGAATTGGAAGAATGGCAGCAGCAAGTGATTAACAAAGGCGAATGAATTACGAGACAAGATTAAGATTTATCATGGGTAGGAGGGGCACATGTAACCCAGGGCTGCCAACGAGAAAGGCAGGAGAGGATTTTATGAGACACAAGAACAGAAGTCCCACTGTTGCTTTTATTTACAAGGTAGAGAAACTGAGGCAAGAGGTGGGGCAGATTGTACAATTGAGAGCCATGTGCTCTCATTATATTATATGATTATATGATTAATCCATCCGTGTTGTGAAGACGTAGCTCTGACTTCCGGTTCTTCGAGTGTCCCATCAGGTAAGGGAAACAGCGAAAATCTAGCTCATGTAAGCGCTTCTCTCACTAAATTGCAAGGGGGTCTTGGAATCTTGAATTTTTCCTTACTTCTTCATTTCTTTATTTCATTGCATTTGATTTTCCTGAATTTTTCATTACTCTGTTTCTGGACTGCTGACCATATCAGCCAAGTGCTTATGAGTCTTGGCCCTGGACTATTTAAATTTGCAAGCAAGAATGAACTTTCTAAAGTGGTGGCACTCTCACCTCCTTCCCCAAAGCCTCCTGCCATCACAGCTGTCATCTCCTTAGTGACAATGACGTGGGCACATCTTGGTCTCCTTGAAGTCATGCTCCATGTCTCGCTCCCCTTTGTATCTCCTGCAACCAGCACACAGTCTGGCACATGCTAGGGGTTTAGGAACACCAGTTTAGGTGGTCTAAATGTTTGTTGAATTATAAAACCAATAAATTTTTCAAGAAGATGTTTCAAGGAGTGTAGCTAATTAACTGAAAGGAATACAGTCTAAATGTGTGGGAAACTTCCAGATTCAGGTTCTGAAGGGGAAACACTCTCCCAAAAGCTTTGGTGAAACTCTTATTCACTTCTCTTAGTCCCAGAAATGTTTAATATGAGCAAAGATGACTGATAAACAATTTTAACTCTGACTTGAGAAAACTGTCTCTACCACGATGATTATTCCTGATCCTGAATCCTGACTGATTCATAGACTATAAAATCAACAGGACCAATGATTCCAGATTTTTCAGATGTTCTCAGAAAGGAGAACTGTTCAAGTCAGTCTCACTATTTCCTCTGGGACAGACTCTGACCCAGTAAGTAAAAGTGTTTCTGACACACTAGCTGTTCTGTGGTGAATGACAGGCCAGTTCATAGATGAGGAAAAATCCTGTGCAGCTGCTCCTAGTCAGCAGCCATCTGAAGTCTGATGCCTGAATTTCAACTGTCAGAGTTCAAACACTTTCTTTGACATCAGATATTTTTCTTTGACATCAGTTAAAATACAGTTGGCACAAGAACAAGAAAGGTTTAAGCTCTCATTTTTCCATTGCTGGGAATTAAGAATCACAGAACAAATTTAGATCCAGGAGAGAGAAGGGGTCAGAATAAAGAGAGAATGAGAAGGCTACAACATTAAACTCAACTGTTGGCTCTTCACTAATTTCGAAACAGACATAGATGAGGCGCCTGAGTGGCTGAGTCAGTTGAGCATCTGACTCTTGGTTTTGGCTTAGATCGTGATCTCATGGGTCCAGAGATCAAGCCCTGGCATCAGTCTTCACACTCTGCAGGGAAGGGTTTTTTTCCCCTGACGATTTTTTCCCTCTGCCCCTCCCCATCTTCTCTCTCTCAAATAAATAAGTCTTAAAAAAAAAAAAATACTGCCCCCCCCTCCACCACCATAACCACCACCACCACCACCACTGGCCATGGAAAGCAAGTCTTTGAAATATGTCCATGAAAACTGGCCTGATTTGCCCACAGTCAGCTTCAACTAAATTAGCCTCTCCAGGGCCATTAGTATTTTCAAAGACAAGGAAGAGTGATTCTTTCTTTTTACATCCCAGCAACAACCACCCTTCTAACCCTATCCTAGTTTATGCTACCACCACCTACTGGGATGGGTTTGAAACTAAGACAACCACTCAGGCCCTTCCCTTATTGACTAATTGGGCCCACATCAATGCCCAGCCTCCCAAGGGATCAGAAATGCCCAGAGAAGTGTCCCTCATCAATCTCTTTATGTCTTCAGTCAGCTCCTTCTTGCTTTCCTCTCCTTTGGAGTCTTATCTCACAAGGGGACACGAGGCATGATCTCATGCAACTCTGTTTCAGGCTCTCCTAATATTCATCCATCTTCATATGCATACTCAAATTTCAGAGGATCAATCAGCCAAATCCAATACTCTATCTGTGCCCTTGACCACAACCTCTCCAGTAAACTCTAGAACCATGTTTATCGACCAGTCCCTTATACCTTCCCTGAATCCTCAATCACTACCACTCTTCTGATGACTTTCTTGCATTAGTTGTATCCCTGTAGTTACTGATTCATCTTTTCTCTTTACTTTTCCTTTTTTTAAAAAAATATATTTTTTTATTTATTTATCTGAGAGAGCACAATCAGGGGAAGCAGCAGGGAGAGGGGGAAGCAGGCTCCCTACTGAGCCCCACATGGGGCTCGATCCTAGGACCTGGGGATCAAGGTAGATGCTTAACTAACTGAACCACCCAGGTGCCCTCCTCTACCATTTTCATCCCAACTCTCAAATATGCCCTTACTTCATCCCAGATTGCATTCATACAATCTGGCTTTCATCATCTTCCACCCCATCCTACTAAAAATTATCCTGCACCAGCTTGCAAAATCAAATGAGCATCCTTCCATCTTTAAACTACTGAACCTCTTGCTGAACATCAAATTGCTGATGATCTTTTCCTTTCTGAAACGCTCTACTTTCTTGGCTTTCATGCCACCATGGCCTCTTGGTTCCCCTCAATCCTTTCTATTTTTTTCTTTTTCTTTATCTTTCTTTCTGGATTTTGTTCCTCTGCTTGCTCTTGAAATGCATATTTTCCCCAGAGTTGCATTCATATCTTACTCATGATTCTATAAAACTTCCCTGGGTGATCTTATCCACTTAAATGTTTTTACCTAGTACTTTCTAGTTGTGTGCTGCACTCCCATATTTGGATGTCTGATGGTCTCCTCAGACACAGTCAAAACCAAATTCTTCCTCTAATCCAGCTTTCCCTCTTCATTGTCTGTCCCAGAGAAAGATGGAACTGTCACTATCTACCCAACCTTAAGGTTCAGAGTCAGGTTCTAATTTGACAGTTGCTTCTTTCTCTTACACCCCAAGGCCAATCAATCACAAAGTCTTGCTTATTTTGATTCTTATCTAGCTCTCACATTTGCCTTCCCTCTAGTCTAGCTCAGGCCCTTATACCTTTTTCTTTAGACTATAGCCATGGCCCCTTCACTTAGGTCTCTACTTCCAACTTTGCATATATCAATTCATTCTCTAGTCTTTAGTGAGAGTGATCTTTCTAGACTGTAGTCTGACATGATTTCCAAATTTAAAACTTTCCAGTGATTGTCTGGCCACTCACTTCTTCCTAATACCTAATGTTCCCAAATGCTGAGTTATTTGAAATTCTCCATATAGTCTGTGCTGATTATTACTTCCAGGCCTTTTGTATGGTATTCTTTCTTTCAGGCTACCTTTCTCTCCCTAATCATTATTTCATGCCTATTTATCATTTAGGATTCAGGATAGGGCTGACTTCTTTCAGGAAGGTCTCTCTGACATCCTATGATCCCACCTGCTTATCTACACAGTCCCACTGCCTTTCCTAAAGCATACTGTCTTTGATTATTTATTTAACATGTCTGGCCCTCAATCTATGTCCCTCTCCTGAGCAAGAACTGAGTGTTTATATCCTTAGAATTGCATTTTCTGATTCATGTGTGATGTTCAGTAAATGTATACTGAATGAATAAATCATTGAAATTTTGGATCCTTTTCATGGAATATGGTAAAGCTAAGAATTCAGTTTATTTTGAATTACTTCATAAGGGTAAGAGTCATCAAAAGGCAACCAGTAAAACAGAGGATTGAGTTAGAGCCCAGAGCCCAAAGAAGATAAGAAGAAAACCTTTGGGAAAAGATTCATTGTGGACAAGGACCCAACAGGAGACTGTCAGAGAGATTAATACTTACACAGTGTAAAGACCCTTAAGAAGTGATAGCAGATAAGACTGATGGCTTTTGGAAATCTGGCACTAATCATTCTCTTGTTTAAGCCTTAGCAATGATGTTACTTTTTTTTTAAAAAAAGATTTTATTTGTTTATTTGACTGGCAGAGATCCAAGTAGGCAGAGAGGCAGGCAGAGAGAGAGGAGGAAGCAGGCTCCCTACTGAGCAGAGAGCCTGATAAGGGGCTTGATCCCAGGATCCTGGGATCATGACCTGAGCTGAAGGCAGAGGCTTTAACCCACTGAGCCACCCAGGTTCTAAGACCTCAAGCTCTATTATAAAGCTGTCATCATCAAGACAGTATGGTACTGTCACATTGCCCCAGCAATGATGTTATTAGAGCCAACTTGTTTCTCAAGGGACCTGGAGGTCAAGGTGTAAGACTGCTGACCAAATGACACTGGAGGATGAATGGCCCATGAAATGCTGTATGTCATGGCAAATATGATAGCAACTATCTCCAGCAGAATAGAGGATCAGTAGGTCTTCAGTAGGAAGACCTATATTCCCTTTGGTAGTGGCTAGGCAAATCTATCCTAGGTTTAGAAAGGAAGGCAGTATACAAGTTATAGGAATACTTTGCACTGGCAGGATATTAGGGTCACTTGAGCTTACTTATAATGTCCATCAATTCCCTTCCCCAAACTACTCAAAGTGAATGAATAGCCTAAATATAAATAGCATATTTGCAATCCTGGCTACAATAAAACTTCCTTAGCCATCCATTCCAAAAAGATTGCCTGGCTTAAGCCCTTTCTCATGGAAGTTCTGGAGACACTGTTTCAAGAACACTGGTTGAAAGTATGGGGGAGGCAGATTCCCTCGTCATTTTTAAGGATAGAGTCAAAAAACCTACTGCCTACCATGAAGAATTTCTGGCAGGTTGCTTGCTTCTATTTTTTTAAAGCTCTTGAGGGTATGTCTGCTATTTTATCACCCACTTCCTGCATGTTAAAAATAGGTTTATTTGTCAATAATATACAAAAAATACACATTATACTTCCAGTGAATTTTGCAGTCAGAATTGCACAGGTAGACATACTCAATTTCTATTATTATATTCTTTAGATAAACTAATCTTCAAATTTCTTTTCAAGGTTCATCCTTCCAAGGTAATTAGGGACATATCATAGACTTCATGAAAACCCTTAAAGAGAATTCTTAAAAGCAAGGGAAAAGGATAATAATTCAGTGCAAAAAGGGATAGTTTGATAGGCAGGAGTCTTGATGGCTAGTTCTGGTTTGGTAGTTAATTGAGTCAGGCACAATTTCACTGGGCTTCAGTTTTCTGATTTGTCAAACTGGAGGATCTAGATTCCCTCTATGTCTACTTCCAACTCTCAATTTTAAATAATTAGTAAAATGTAAAATATCCTTAGCTTCTATTAAAGAAGTCATCTGTTAAATGTGTTCCATTTCAATTCCCTCACAAACAAATATATAAATAATCTGTTACTTCCATTAAAACATTAATAATGATTAAAGAGCTAATATTTACCCATCAAAAGCAGTGACCATTTTCTCCTAGATTATACTGTGTTTAAAATATACAGAGCAGAGGAGCCTGGGTGGCTCAATCATTAAGCATCTGTCTTCAGGTCAGGTTATGATCCCAGGGTCCTGGGATTGAGCCTCACATTGGGCTCCCTGCTCCTCCCTCTCCCACTTCCTTGCTTGTGTTCCTCTGTCAAATAAATAAATATATATATATATATATATATATATATATATATATATATATATCAATATCAATACTAGAAGTCCTAGCCTCAGCAATCAGACAACAAAAAGAAATAAAAAGCATCCAAATTGGCAAAGAAGAAGTCAAATTCTCCTCTTTGCAGGTGACATGGTGCTCTATGTGGAAAATCTAGAAGATTCCACCCCAAAAGTGCTAGAACTCATACAGGAATTCAGAAAAGTGGCAGGATATAGAATCAATGCACAGAAATCAGTTGCATTTTGACATACTAACAATGAGATAGAAAAAAAATTAATGAGTCAATCTCATTTACTGTTGCACGCAAAACCATACAATTCCTAGGAGTACTAAAGAATCAAAGGATCTGTACTCGGAAAACTGTAGAACACTCATGAAAGAAATTGAGGAAGACACAAAGAAATGAAAAAAAGTTCCAAGGTCATGGATTGAAAGAACAAATATTATTAAGATGTCTATGCTACCTAGAGCAATCTACACACTCAATGCAATCCCTATCAAAATACCATCAACTTTTTTTTCACAGAACTGGAACAAATAATCCTAAAATTTGTATGGAACCAGAAAAGACCCTGAATAAATAAAGTAATGTTGAAAAAGAAAACTGAAACAAGTGGCATCACAATTCCAGACCTCAAGCTCTATTACAAAGCTGTCATCATCAAGACAGTATGGTACTGTCACAAAAACAGACACACAGATCAATGGAAGAGAATTGAGAACCCAGAAATGAACCCTCAACTCTATCATCAACTAATCTTCGACAAAGCAGGAAAGAATATCCAACAGAAAAAGAACAGTCTCTGGGAAAATGGACAGCCACATGCAGAAGAACGAAACTAGACTACTGTCTCACACCATAAACAAAAATAGACTCAAAATGGATGAAAGACCTAAACGTGAGACAAGAATCCATCAAAATCGTAGAGAAGAACACAGGCAGCGACCTCTGTGACCTTGGCCACAGCAACTTCTTTCATGACACATTTCCAAAGGCAAGGGAAACAAAGGTAAAAATGTACTACTAGGACTTCATCAAGATAAAAAGCCTCTGCACAGCAAAGGAAACAGTCAACAAAACTAAAGACAACCAACAGAATGGGAGAAAATATTTTCAAACAACATATCAGATAAAGGGTGAACATCCAAAATCTATTAAAAAAAACTTATTAAACTCAACACCCAAAGAACAAATAGTTCAGTCAAAAATGGGCAGAAGACAGGGACATTTCTCCAAAGAAGACAGCCAAATGGCCAACAGACACATGAAAATAGGTTTCACATCACTTGGCATCAGGGAAATACAAATCAAAACCACAATGAGATACCACCTCATGAATGAAAATGAAACCTCACCATTTGCAATGACATCAATGGAACTAGATGAAACCAGTCAGTCAGAAAAGGACAGTTATCATATGATCTCACTGATATGTTGAATTTAAGAAATGAAACAGAGGATCATGGGGGAAGAGAGGAAAAAATACAACAAGACAAAACCAGAAAGCGTGACAAACCATAAGAGACTCTTAATCATAGGAAACCAAAGGAGGGTTGCTGGAGAGGAGTGTGGTGGAAGGATGGGCTCTCTGGGTGATGGACATTAAGGAGGGCACGTGATGTAACGAGCAGTGGATATTATATAAGACTGATGAATCACAGACTTGTACCTCTGAAACCAATAATACATTATATGTTAATTAATTGAATTAAAATAAAAATTAAAAAACATATGTATCAGGGCACGCTTTCTCATCCTTTTCTTAGGATCTGCATGCAGAGAGTGTCATATTTTCCATCTGTCATCCTACTGCTCTTCTTTCTCCGCACTCATACTGCTTTCTTTTTTATAGAACAGCAACATATACAGAATATTACAAGTAGCAAAACCCTAAGCCAGGAGGAAAATCCTAAATTAACAAATAAATTAACTATTAAATAAAGTAGACTTTACAAAATCAAAAAAGATCTTTTGGCACTTATCCCTTCAGAGTAGGTGGGAAGGATTTTGTTTATCAAAGAAACTTATAAATAAAAGGATTTTTGACAATATCTATGTTTACCATCTCCAAATTCTTATGGCCTTCTTTTTTTTCCATTTTAATTTCTAGAGGGTACCTTGGTAGTTCCCCTCTCTTCTCCCTCTTTAAGGAAAGAAAAAGACTACAATAGGATTGGGAACTCTGTAATCTGCTATTTGCTTTAAGCAATCTTTCACAGATCTAGCATTTACCAAAACTCTTTAAAAACATGAAGTTCCTTAAGGGATTTTCTGAATAAAAAGGTAATAGTTACATTTTTGACAAAATTCTTTGTAAAGTGTATTTTACTCTAATTCTCTAAAAATTAATAATCCATTAATCATATCATATGACTTTTTTGTATCTTATCTAGGATGCCTAGGATGCTCCATCCCTAAATGGAACTCCGTGCATGAGAATGCATGTTGGTGACCTGTTGTGGTATATTTCTTTTCAACGGAAACAACGGTATACTGAGTAGACAATTAAATCTAGATATGACACTTAGATTATTGAGAAAGTCTACAACTCCTTAATTTTGTTGGGGTTTTTTATAGGTACCTATTGTCGAGTACACTTGTATTGATTTGGCCGCAATCAAGAGAACTGAATTAGCAGTAAATGTTTTTAAGCTATGATACAATAATCTTTTATTGAAAATGTCCGTCATTCCATCCTCTGCCTCTTACAATGCATGCTTTTTTGTGGAAGGATGTCGTTGTCACTGACACCAAAATTAAAGTCAAATAGTCTTCCTTTTTAACAAAGACAAAGGAGAAAGCTTAGATGGTGCACTCTGAAAGGCGAGAGGAGCCCACAGCACACAGCTGTGCTATGGAAAATACTGTGGCCAGAATCAGTGACGACCAGAATCAGAGAAAGCGAATGTCCCCTAGTAATACCTTTCCCTTGGGAAGGGCCACTGAGATGAACTTGCTGAAGGAAGACCAAAATAGTCACAGGTTTCTCCCACCCCACACCTAGGATTCTTGCTGTTAGGAGAATGGGTCTTTTAGTGACTAATGCATGACTGTAGCTGAGACCAGGAGAGACCAAAAACAAAACAAAACAAAACAAAACAAAAACCAAAAACACAAAAAAAACCCCAAAACCTAAATGGAGCAAACTCCAAAATAGGAATATGCTCTCATCCCACTTTGTATATCATTTACATATGGGTTTCCTAAATCCATCCACATATGGCTTAATAGCCAAATACCACCTGTGCATTATTTATTAAGAACTTTTTTCTTTAAGTCAACACATTTTTCTTCCTTCAACCAATTGATTGAAAGGAAATTTCCTATACTAGCTTTAATAGAAAACGAGTATCAGTTGCCATAAATCTGAGGTAATTGTTAATGTAAATAAAGTGAAATAAAACAATTCTAATTCTAGCTAAATCTTGTGGTCAGCCAAAAGGTGTTCCTGAAAAGACTTGCTCTTTCTACTAAAAAGGAAACTGATTAATGTTTAAAACCAACATGTGATTTTGTTCTTCTTTTAATTAACAGAACTGAAAGATAATTGAAGAAGAAATACTTTTCTCATTATAATTCAATGTATTTGCTGTGGTCCCTAAAATGCCTAAAAATCATCTGCTGTAATACCAGTGGAGATGCTCCACACTCAGGAAAATACTGTTTACTTTCATCCCTATACAAGATTAACTCTTCAAAGCAGAGCACTATTAGGGAATGCATGGTGTTATGAAGTACTAAAAAACCTTTTTGTTCTTTTGCAAAATTTTCAAGCAGAAATACAACAGGGTTGACCAAATTTTTCAAAGAGAAAACAAAATTCTGTGACATTGGTTTATGTAAAAATTGATGGACGACATTATTATGAATGTTCCCAGTGTCTGAAGAAAAGGGAATCTCTGCAAAAGGCTTTAAGTCTATGAAGCTATAAAGTTCTTCCTCAAGTAGAATCTTCTTTTTTAAAATTGAAGTATAACTGATACACAATATCCTATTAATTTCAGGTGTACATGATAGAGATTTGATATTTTATGCATTACAAAATGATCCCCAGGATAAGTCTGGTTACCATCTGTTACTATATAAAGTTATTACAATATTATTGACTAAATTCTCTATGCAGTACATCATATCCCCAAGAATTATTTATTTTATAATTGGAAGTTAGTACCTCTTAATTCTCTTTACCTATTTAGCCACCCCCACAATCTCTCCCCACTATGGTACTCAATAGGTTGTTTCTTGGATCTATGAGTCTGTTTCTGTTTTGTTTCTTTTGTTTTTTAGATTCCACATGTAAGTCAAATCATAAGGTTCTCTGATTTATTTCACTCAGCATAATACCCTCTAGATCTATCCATGTGCTGCAAAGTGCAAGATCTCATTCCTTTTTATGGCTGAGTAATACTCCACTGTGTTTTTACAGTATACCACATCTTCTTTATATATTCATCTATCAATAGACACTTCAGTTTCTTCCATATCCTGGCTACAATACATAATTTTGGAATAAACATAAGGGTACATATATCTCTTCCAGTTGGTGTTTTTGTTCTCTTTGTATAAATATGGGAAGTGGAATTACTTGATCAAATGGTATTTTTATTTTTGATTTTTTGAGGAACTTCCATACTGCTTTCCATAGTGGTTACACCAATTTATATTCCCACCAACAGTATATGAGGGTTCCCCAACACATGTGGGTTTTTTCCCCCACGTTTTTGTTAACAGCCAATCTGGTGTGAACTGATAGCTCACTACAGTCTTGATTTGCATTTCCCTGATGATTAGTGATGTTAAGCAACTTCTCATGTGCCTGTTGGTCATCTATATGTCTTTGAAAAATTTATATTCAAGTCTTCTGCTAATTTTTTCTCAGATTTTTTAATATTAAGTTGTGTTCTTTACATGATTTGATATTAATCCCTTATCAGATTTATAATTTGCAGAAACAGACTTAATCATTTGCCAAATGGAAACCCACATTTCTCTCTTACTTCCAAAGCCACACCTCTAAAAGGCAGACCATATGTGAGCCAAAAAATTAGTTGTATGGTATTTCAAGAACTTTTTGTAAAAATAACAAAATATAGATTCAAATCTGTGAGGAAAATACTTGAAAACACCACAATGCTTTTTGATTCCACAAATTCATTTTTTAAAAACTCGTTTGGTATACCTCACGAAGGGAAAAGAATTACTTGTTAAAATCTGTACTATATATAAGACAGACTGGCAACCAGAGGAATGCACAACACATGGCTCAGAATGGTTACCCCTTGGGGAGGGGGGAGATGTTCTGATTTTAGAAGGGTTTTATGATCTACTTTACCTATTGCATATTTTCAGATTTTTAAAATAAGAAAAAGTATTTAAAAAGTATAATTTCAACAAAAATGTTTACCAAAATAGAGTACCTCTAGAGAATCAACAGGATGGTAAATACACCAAACACCCTGCCTCTGAGGGAGGAAGAGAGTGTGAGGATGTTTGGCCTTGAGAAAGCTTGGTTGTCTGCAAATACCTATAGGTTGCCGGTGGCGGGGGCGAGAGGGTGGAATGGGGGGGGATAATGAAATGTATGCAGTGTTTCTTCTGGAGGCAGGATTCGGGTTAATTGGTGGAAATAACAGGGAAGCAGATTTTTATTTTTATTTCTATTCAAACAGCATTTTTCTTATAACCTGAGCCACCCATGGATGGATTTGTCAGACTTCAAAGGAGTGAACTCCTTTTCACTTAATGTGCTCAAGAAAAGTCTTGGGAATCACTTGCCAAGGACCTCAAAGACAAGATGGCCACACTGGGAAGAAGCAAAGGTTGGACAATGGAGGAGATCTGAGTCTCCTTCCAAGTGAATTATTCTCTGATTTATGCTGAAACACAGAACTTCATGTTATATCCTATTTTTGCCATTGACTGAACACTGAAAAGAACAGGAAAGTTTGGTTTAATGGAGAATTATTTATGGTCTTTTGACTGGACAAAATGATAAATTCTTAACTTCTTCATGGCCTTTTTGTTAGACAGTCTAAAATAATCACTTCAGGGCATCGCATAAAAATGAGAAGTATGAATTACCGGCAAACCACTTAGGGTGAAGTTGCTGAAGGAGTTTATATGAGGTTTTTAACACTGAAGGTGAATTTAAGCAGAGCATGAAATATAATCAAATTAACATTTTCGTTCAGTTGCTACTCTTATTCACATGTGCTGAATTCTTCAGAAGATCTCTTTTTGCAGGTGAACACTAAGGAGATAGGATGTCTGAATAATGTAAAAATGTCTGATTCTTACAAGATAAAAACAGCTAATATTTCAGAATGATTACTAGAAGGAAAGGCAGAATAATTTAGGTAGGGTATATATTCACATATATGAGTCCATAAGAAAGAAGCACAGTGTTTGTTAGGAACACTGCTGCTGGTAGAAACATGATAATAGAGACGATATAGCTCCTAGGCATCCACCCCAAGATAAACAGGGATAGACACTGGAAGTAAGCTATCTTCAGATAGAGCATCTGTCCATTTATCAAGGAGACTGAAGTTCAAGACAACTGCTTCAATTTTTGGCTTGTCACACGATAAAAAGGGCAAAAACATACCACTGGGGCCAAGTCCTGATTTGGAATCCAGGTCTTCTGAACACATTGGTGGTGTCACTGAACACATAACCAGCTGAGCTCCTGAAATTCCATTGTAAAAAGCCATTCTTTTGGGTAAATCCTTCTCATATATGTAAGTCATTACAAAAGTCTGATGCATGAGCTGCTCTAAGGTGAGACATGGGGCCATCACGAGGGGTATAAGCAGTGCTGATGACCGCTGAGCAAATGAAGACTGACAAGGGCAGACAAAAGGTGGAAATGGGAAGGCTTCAATCAATCCATCAGTCGAAACTGATTCGCTATTTGTTCTGTAATGATAAATTCCACTCATCTCACAATTTTCCAATGGCTGGTGGAAAGTACAGCTTTCATAATGCAGAAACAGTCTAAATTAAGCGGCACTTTAAACATTTAAGAGAAAACATATTTTGGAGAAATTAACATTTTCATATAAGACTCTGGTGCTCCAAAACATAATGAGTCATGACTTTGCTACAGCAAATATTTACATGATTCTCCTGAGTTTGTTTTAAGACTATCCTTGAAGATAATCAGGAAATTGGGTGGTAGTAGGACAAGGAGGGCAGTATAGTGCAGAAGTGGAGAAGACAGTCTCTAGTGTCAAATAGAGCTGGGTTTGAATCTTATTTCCATTATTTACAGACTATGTGACCTGTGGCAAGTTACTCAACGTTCCTAAATCTTGTCTGCATCTCGTACACACAGGGGAAACAATAAAATCTACCCAATAGGGCTTGCCATTAGAATTAAATGGCACAGTATCCAAAGCTAAGCATTGCGCTCAGCACATAATAATCTCTCAGTAAATGTCAGCCATCATCAAATGTTAGCCATCAAGTATTTTCAATGGTTTCTATTAAGAGATCACTGAGTGATAAAGTCATGTGCAATTCTCTCTACCTTTGCCATGAAAAAAAATATTAATCTTCACTACGCAGGTCATATGTCATCCATTCATTTAAACGTGTTTATTGAGCCTCAGCTAGATGCTGGTTATACAAAAATGGACAAGACATTTCTCTGCTCTTATGCTGCCTGGAGTCTAGGAGAGGACATTGTCATGAAAACAAATACTTGTGGTACAATGTCATGGGTGCTGCATTGGAGATAAATATAAGAGAAACCATGGCCCATGGAAGGAAAGTAAGGACACAGGAAGACTACATCCTCTGATTCCCTGTACTTCAATCATTATATTGTCTATAGTTGGCCGTCTATCCTGGACTGCAATATAAAAGATGAATTGAAAAACCCAATTAAAAAAATATGGCAATAGAGTCTATGAATCCTCCAATGAAGACCAATCACCAAAATCTATTGATTCTTAGAGAGGTCTTTGTTATTGTTAAAATATATTTGTTAGCCTGTCAGTTTTACATATATTCAATATCCATGACAATAGTCAGTCAACACAAAGCTTTTTTTCTTATTAATTCACATAACTCAAAGAGTCTACTAGATTTTTAGTAAATTATGCTGTTTTGCATCCCCAGGAACAGCATCAGGGGAAATTTAACAGGACTCTGAGGAGCTGATTGTAAAGTTTAGTTGTTGATTTATAATGATTTAAGAGATAAATTCTGGTTCCTCTAACCTCTAGGAGGGCACCACCAGAGCGTTTCTTGGGAGATAAGAATCTACACCATATCCCAGGGTGGTAAGAAGACAGAGACAACCGAAAGGGAACAGAAAAGCTGCCAGATGGGCAGCATAGTTTTGGGCATGTCCTATCAACTGCAATCAGGGGTTAGGTCCCACCAGAGAGAGGATAGGCAGATATTATAAAGCTAGAGGGTAAGTTCAGATGACGGTGCTGGAAAAATACAAAGAATAATGAGCTGAGATGATCCATGCAACAAATCCAGTCTCTGACCTTGGCGAAGACATTTAACATTCTGCAGCTTTGACTTTCTGAGCTAAAGAACTTCCCATCTCTTCTATAAATACTGAGTAGCTGCCATAAGAGAGGTGGTAAGATTCAGAGAAGAATAGGACATGACCCCTGCCTTCAAGGAGCACGCAGTTAGGTGAGGGAGAGGAGTGACTCCCAAGTATCTTTAGCACAAGAAAAAGAGTGCCACATGGTCTTAGATGCTTAACCAGGACTGCACTGCAGAATCACCTTGAGAGTTCCTTGCATCTACCAAGTCAGTTGCTGTCCGTGGAGTTTGAATTTCAAAATTCTTCCCAGGTATATACTTTAAGGATCCTCCTAGAATCTAATCTCTCTGTCTCCAGAATTCTTTGAGGGCCCAGAGAATAGGGGAAGGGGGTCTGAAAAGGAGGGTAATTTTTTAAAAAGATTTATTTATTTATGTGCGAGAGAGAGAGAGAGAGAGAACAAGCAAGCGCATGAGCAGGGGGAGGAGCAGGCGGAGAGGGAGAAAAGCAGACTCCCCATGAAAGCAGAGCCGCACTGCAAGGCTCTATTCCGTGAACCTGAGATCATGACCTGAGAACCTGAGATCATGACCTAAGCTGAGACCAAGAGCCAAACACTCAACTGATGGAGCCACCAGGTGCCCTGAAGAGGGTAATTTAAGAAAGGTATTGGAATCAGGATCCTTGCATCCTGACATCTTCGAATCTACGGTACAGCAAAGTACACCTTCTGGGGAAGCCAATGTTGGTACCTGGAGACTTGACCGAGAGGGCAGCAGCAGGAGTCTGGGCCAGGGCTCAGAAAGATGGGAGGAAAAGTATCTCTTGGAAGAGGTGGAAGGGTCCACAGGACAAACCAGCTGGCATGATCATTAGTTCAATAGCAGGGCTTATCTGTTTGTACTTAAGGTATAACCTCTATAGCACGAGGCGGAGCCCCACAGGAGCTTGTGAAAAATTGTACTTGGTCGCTGGGGCTACCTTCAGGCACAAAAGTTAAGGAAGTCAGCTCACTTGCCCACCAGCCCCATTCACTTTCTTCACGGTGGGTGGATCGCTGACAACACAGCTTTCTAATACTGTCTAAAAAATTACTAGAACCTCCCAATCAAGAGGATTAAACAAACATACCTTTGTGCCTGGAAGAATATTTTTGTCTTAGGAGTCTGTTGGTGTTGACACCAAAGGTCATACAGTTCTTCATTTGATGCCACAGATGGACTGACACCCCAGCTTTGGAGGCGTCAGTATATTCCAAAGGAAAATACAAGATGCCCACATCTCCTGGCATAGTGTGGTGTGGGTATAACTAACACGAATGAGAGCTGCATTGGCTGCTCCTAAAGAAGACTCATCAGAGCAGTGGCATTTCTTAAGAATGACTGATTTATTCAGAGGCCCTAAAACCTTGCTCTGATGAAATGCTGCTCTATTGCAGAGGTGTTCCTTTGAACATAAGTTTTGGGAAGTCACTGAACTCACTGCTAATGGAAATGCAACCTTCTAAAATATGCATGGGATCTCAATCAGTAGCAATTACTTTGGAAACTGCTTTCACAGAAAGTCTGTATCATTTAAAAACTTAGTTTGATATAAAGCTGATTCTATTTTATATATAACATACATAAAATATATAGCTGCCTGGGAAAAAGCTATGTAAATAAAACCGAGTTTGCCAGAAATTCTAGCAGTCATTGGGGAATTATGGCATGAAAGAGTGTGAGGGATGAGCCATGAGCACAGGACATGGAGAAAAGAAGAAGAATTTTTGCTTTGTTTCAAAGGTTACAACATTTTCTCCTTATGAAGTACCTCGTGCAATGTAGTTATGAAATGAAAATTTGCATTTAAGAAATAATGTTTTCCGTTGGTGTGTGGGTAAACAAGGAAATAAACAGCACATAAGGGACATAGACCAAGCATATCCTCAAAACTTCTCATTTTAAAGAATACTAATTAATTCTCCATGAATAGGGTACCCAACTGCCCTGGTATCATAATGGGGGAAGAAGGCAAGATTTCTGGGGCCATGGATTGACTAGTGGGAAAGAGATTACAACAAGGTGTTGTAATCTTAGTGCTCTCTACAACTCTCAGTTTTAATAATATGAGAAATCTTTGGAACTTACTTGAAAACCCATCATTTTTCTTCCATAATACTAAAAAGAAACACTCGAAAGCAAGCCCTAGTATAAATATCATTTACAACCCAATTTCTTTCTTTCTTTCTTTCTTTCTTTCTTTCTTTCTTTCTTTCTTTCTTTCTTTC
>NC_081560.1:86666916-86753450 GCF_022355385.1 Mustela nigripes | reverse complement strand
CTTCTTTCTTTCTTTTTTTTTTAGATTTTTTTGAGAGAGATCATGAATGGGGGAAGGGCAACAAAAGAGGGAGAGGGAGAAGCAGATCCCCTGCTGAGCAGGGAGCCCAAGACAGGGCTCAATCCTAGGACTGTTGGATCATGACCTGAGCAGAAGGCAGACACTTAACTGACTGAGCCACGTAGGCTCCCCTACAACCTAAATTCTAAATGTGCATAGAAAGACTAGTCATGGGGTACTTGGATGGCTCCGTCTTTAAGTGTCTGCCTTGGGCTCAGGTCATGATCTCAGGGTCCTGGTATCAAAGCCCCACATCAGGCTCCCTGCTTGGCGAGAAGCCTGCTTCTCTCTCTCTGCCTGCCTCTCTGCCTATTTGTGATCTCTGTCTGTCTGTCAAATAAATAAATAAAATCTTCAAAAAAAAGGAAAGACTAGTCATGAAAAGTCCGGATATTTTTTATTTCCAGATGTGGAAGCTGAGCATAGCCAATAAGGTGGGAAAAGATGGGTTCTGAGCCACAAAACTGATTAGAGCTTACCTCTGAATTCCTATCGCTGTTTGGCTCTTCTAATTGAAATGCCATTTCCCTTTGGTGAATGTATGGCTTGGGCATTCACAGTGTACCATGCTTGTTGGCCACGTCACATATGGGCACAAACAGACTAATCAGTGGTTGCCCCAGAATGGGAGCTCAGAGTATTTGTTCACTGATAACAGAATGGCTATAAAAGTTGAAGATTAACAAAAAGTATTCTGTACCTTTACAGACCCAGTGTTTGTATAAAAGACACTTATTATCATATTTTCTGATAAATTAAGATGCAACCTGACCCATACCCCTGACTACACTTGCCCCAGATTGATCCTTTAGAGTGACAGTTCATATGGCAAGGTGATTAAGAATTATAGATAGTCAGGAAGATAAAGCATGGCGCCATTCATGCAAGGAGAGTAACTGTTATCCAATCAGATAAAGAACGTACATTTGCTGGGGTGCCTGGGTGGCTCAGTGGATTAAGCCACTGCCTTCAGCTCAGGTCATGATCTCAGGGTCCTGGGATCGAGCCCCGCATCAGGCTCTTTGCTCAGCGGGGAGCCTGCTTCTCTCTCTCTCTGCCTATTTGAGATCTCCTTCTCTGTCAAATAAATAAATAAAATCTTTAAGAAAAAAAAAAAAAAAAGAACGTACATTTGCTCCATGACGTTCTGTGAAGTGTCAAGCAGTAAGTGATCTGTATTTTAAATTACTATTTACCCTGTATACAAACATTCAGACAGCTTCCATCTCTCTCCTTCCATTTCTAGCCAATCCTTTCTTTTTTCCTTCTTCCCCAACACAACTTCTCCACACATCTACTGAACAAACCTGCTTCGGCCAAGTTGGACCAATTCAACTAATAGGCCAGTTTAGTCCTGATTCTCTAAGACAGCTTTTGAAAGAGTGTTTAAGTAAATAGCAGCATTTTCATTTTATGCATTAGCTTCTTAAACATATTATTTGAACTACAGAGCATTCTGAACAGGAGGTAGACTTAAATTTATGATTTTCTGGAAGGCTTTAGTTTCTTTCAAAATATCCATGAGCCACAACACTGAATAAGGTTATCTCCACAGGACTTAAAATTTTCCAGTAAATCCGATTCATACATTCGAAAGCATAAGTAATTTCAAAGATGTATTTGTACTTTTCTAAAGACTACTGGTCAATTATAATTTTAACTCTAATTACTAGTATTTTCGATTGATGATATATTAAGCCACTTGCAAAGTGGCTTTCCAGATCAATGCAGGCCACCCACTGTTACTGAATTTTCCAGGTTCACAAGATTCCATCACTGATGTCCTTCAGCTTATATTTCATTATCACAATAGGGGAGTTGCTGTAGTGGGAGCAGCGAGCATGGGTAATTCACGTTCACACAGTCAGATTCTGAGTCCTTACACCAGCACCAGTTTTCTAGACTCACCCTGGGAATCCTGAGATATTTTTCTACACAAGACACAAGGTGGGTGTCATGGGGTGGCCCTCACAGGTTTCAGAGTTAGAGAGCCCAGCAGTGTGTGATTTCAAGGCCAAACTTCCCACCCTCGGCCCCTTCCCAGGGCCTTCTAAACTAGACTGGGTGCACTTAGATCTGATTTCCTGGGTAAGGCATTATTGAAAACTTACAGAAAAACACTCAGGAGAACACATTTCTTTGTGCCCAATTATGTATGTTTTGTTTCTTTCTCATATAAAAACACAATTTTTATGTAGATGACCAGGTTCTATGAGATATCTAGATGAATTCGTTATATGACTCAAATATCTGTGTTTTTCCAAAAACCAGTTCTGTATTTTCGACACCAGAGGCCCTCCATAAATATGTGTTGAACTGGATAAAACAGAACTGAATGTCATCAGTTTCTCCTGCTAGCTGTTTTACCTATCTTAGTGATATATTTCATAATGTGGGGAAGGATTTTCTTAAAGTTGAAGCATTACATCAAGAAACTGTGACTCTGCCTGAGGCCTCTGAACATCAGTCAGTAAAATCAGAGGCAATAGAATCCAGAACACAAGGGTTATGGACACCAGTCCTAAGGCTGACAAACAGAGGTGTGAATCCTAATTCTAACTGGTGTGTAACTCTGGTCAGGTTACTTCATCTCTCTATTGTCTCTAATACGAAATTGCAGTAGCCACACCATGAGACTGTGGTGAGAATCAAGTGAGTTATTACAGGTGGAGTGTTTAGCATAATGCCTGGCCCATAATAGGCACAAAATGGTTATTAATAGTAAATTATAGCTTACAAATGGTAGCTATTACTATTGTTATTAGAAATTTTCTATAGTGGGAAGACCAGTTATTGCAACACCATTTGCCTAACACTCAATCATTAAGTCCTTGACTGAATGCCAACTTTAATATTTCTGCATAGCCAGCTGATTTCTTAATTTATATTGATTGAGTTCTTTGTATAAAATGCTATTCTTGAAAAGGATAAAACAGATCCTAATGGTCTTTCCAATCAGGTCGTTGGCTTGCTGTTTGGTTGGTTGACTTGCAAGATGTGGAACATGATGACAAGATGGTATGGTATCATGAGCAGTGGGTGATATATGCAATTAATGAATCACTGAACATTATATCAAAAACTAATGATACTGTACCTTGGCTAATTGAACTTACATTTAAAAAAAAGATTTGTAAATCATCTAGAATGTATAAGAAAAACAAGTATTAATGAAAATAACTGTATTATAAACCTTTTCTGAATGAGGCTAAGAATGGCAAATCAAGTAAGATTGATAAGAGCATTTTAAAAAACAAAAGCAGGAACGCAGGGGTGACTGAGTCATGTCCACCTTTAGCTCAGGTCATAATGGGAAGGAGGGATGAGGAGGAAGAGGGGATGGAGCGCTGCATCATCAGTGGGAAGCCTGCTTCTCCCACTACCACTCCCCCTGCTTGAGTTCCCTCTCTTGCTATGTCTCTGTAAAATAAATGAAAAAAAATCTTTACAAACAAACAAACAAGGGCACCTAGGTGGCTCAGTTGGTTAAGTGTCCTACTCTTGATCTCAGCTCAGGTCTTGATCACAGGGTTGAGAGTTCAAGCCCTGCACTGGGCTCCACATTGGGCATGGAGTCTACCTAACAAAACAAAACAAAACCAAAAAACAAAACAAAAACAACAACAGAACAGGGGCTCCTGGCTAGTTCAGAGAGAGGAGTGTGCATCTCTAGATCTCAGGGTAGTGAGTTCCAGCTCCCACTGGGTGTAAACATTACCAAATAAATAAATAAATAAACTTTAAAAAACAAAAACAGAAACCATACTTGCCAGCAAAAATATTGAGCTGTTCATCAAAACCAAATAAACAAGAATGACTGCTATAAAATTGATGGACAAAACTAAGCACATTGCAAAAGATCAGAGATTCTTTTTGTTTGTTTCTTTTTCTAAAAAAAAAATTGAGCTATAACTGATAGATAATACAATGATTTCAAGTGTACAACAATAATTCAGTTATGTACATTATGAAGTGATCACCCCAATAAATCTGGGTACAATCCTTCCCCATAAAAAGTTAACCTTAAGGATTTACTCTCTTGATAAATTTCAAGTATTACAATACTATTGACTATAGTCACCATACTGTATATTACATCCCCATGACTTATTTATAACTTGAAGTTTGTACTTCAGCTGTTTTGCGATCACCAAAACTGTCTCCCTTCTAGCATCCACCACTCTCTTTTGTGTAGCTATGAATTTTGTTTGCTTTTGTTTTGCTTTAGATTCCACACATAAGTGAAATAATATATTTTTTCCTGTCTGACTTATTCCACTTAGCATAATTCCCTCATAATCCAACCATGTTGTTAAAATTGGCAAGATTTCATTCATTTTTAAGGCTGAATAACATTCCTTGCATATATACACCACTTCTTCTTTATCCATTCATCCATCCGTGGACACTTAGATTATTCCCATATCTTAACTATTTTTGTTGTTAAATTTAAAATTCTTTATTTTTTATAAACATATAATATATTTTTATCCCCAGGGGTACAGGTCTGTGAATTGCCAGGTTCACATACTTCAAAGCATTCACCAAAGTACATACCCTCCCCAATGTCCATAATCCCACCCCCCTTCTCCCACCCCCTCCCCCCAGCAACCCTCAGTTTGTTTTGTGAGATTAAGAGTCACTTATGGTTTGTCTCCCTCCCAATCCCATCGTGTTTCATTTATTCTTCTCCTACCCCCTTAAGCCCCCAAGTTGCATCAACACTTCCTCATATCAGGGAGATCATAGGATAGTTGTCTTTCTCCGCTTGACTTATTTTGCTAAGCATGATACGCTCTAGGTTCCATCCATGTTGTCGCAAATGGCAAGATTTCATTTCTTTTGATGGCTGCATAGTATTCCATTGTGTATATATACCACATCTTCTTGATCCAGTCATCTGTTGATGGACATCTAGGTTCTTTCCATAGTTTAGCTCTTGTGGACATTGCTGCCATAAACATTCTGGTGCACATGCCCCTTTGGATCACTACGTTTGTATCTTTAGGGTAAATACCCAGGAGTGCAATTGCTGGGTCATAGGGCAGTTCTATTTTCAACATTTTGAGGAACCTCCATGCTGTTTTCCAGAGTGGTTGCACCAGCTTGCATTCCCACCAACAGTAGAAGAGGGTTCCCCTTTCTCCACATCCTCGACAGCATCTGTCATTTCCTAACTTGTTTATTTTAGCCATTCTGACTGGTGTGAGGTAATATCTCATTGTGGTTTTGATTTGTATTTCCCTGATGCCGAGAGATATGGAGCACTTTTTCATGTGTCTGTTGGCCATCTGGATGTCTTCTTTGCAGAAATGTCTGTTCATGTCCTCTGCCCATTTCTTGATTGGATTATTTGTTCTTTGGGTGTTGAGTTTGCTAAGTTCTTTATAGATTTTGGACACCAGTCCTTTATCTGATATGTTGTTTGCAAATATCTTCTCCCATCTGTCAGTTGTCTTTTGATTTTGTTAACTGTTTCCATTGCTGTGCAAAAGCTTTTGATCTTGATGAAATCCCAATAGTTCATTTTTGCCCTTGCTTCCCTTGCGTTTGGTGATGTTCCTAGGAAGATGTTGCTGCGGCTGAGGTCGAAGAGGTTGCTGCCTGTGTTCTCCTCAAGGATTTTGATGGATTCCTTTCTCACATTGAGGTCGTTCATCCATTTTGAGTCTATTTTCATGTGTGGTATAAGTAAATGGTCCAATTTCATTTTTCTGCATGTGGATGTCCAATTTTCCCAGCACCATTTATTGAAGAGGCTGCCTTTTTTCCATTGGACATTCTTTCCTGCTTTGTCAAAGATTAGTTGACCATAGAATCGAGGGTCTATCTGGGCTCTCTATTCTGTTCCATTGATCTATGTGTCTGTCTTTGTGCCAGTACCATGCTGTCTTGATGATGACAGCTTTGTAATAGAGCTTGAAGTCCGGAATTGTGATGCCACCAACGTTGGCTTTCTTTTTCAATATCCCTTTGGCTATTCAAGGTCTTTTCTGGTTCCATATAAATTTTAGAATTATTGGTTCCATTTCTTTGAAAAAGATGGATGGTACTTTGATAGGAATTGCATTAAATGTGTAGATTGCTTTAGGTAGCATAGACATTTTCACAATATTTATTCTTCCAATCCAGGAGCATGGAACATTTTTCCATTTCTTTGTGTCTTCCTCAATTTCTTTCATGAGTATAGATTCTGAGTATAGATTCGAGTATAGATTCTGAGTATAGATTCTGTGCCTCTTTGGTTAGGTTTATTCCTAGGTATCTTATGGTTTGGGGTGCAATTGTAAATGGGATTGACTCCTTAATTTCTCTTTCTTCTGTCTTGTTTTTGGTGTAGAGAAATGCAACTGATTTCTGTGCATTGATTTTATATCCTGACACTTTAATGAATTCCTGTACAAGTTCTAGCAGTTTTGGAGTGGAGTCTTTTGGGTTTTCCACATATAGTATCATATCATCTGCGAAGAGCGATAGTTTGACTACTTCTTTGCTGATCTGGAGGCATTTAATTTCCTTTTGTTGTCTGATTGCTGAGGCTAGGACTTCTAGTACTATTCTGAATAGCAGTGGAGATAATGGACATCCCTGCCGTGTTCCTGACCTTAGCGGAAAAGCTTTCAGTTTTTCTCCATTGAGAATGATATTTGCGGTGGGTTTTTCATAAATGGCTTTGATAATATTGAGGTATCTGCCCTCTATCCCTACACTTTGAAGAGTTTTGATCAGGAAGGGATGCTGTACTTTGTCAATTGCCTTTTCAGCATCTATTGAGAATATCATATGGTTCTTGTCCTTTCTTTTATTGATGTGTTGTATCACATTGATTGATTTGCAGATGTTGAACCAACCTTGCAGCCCTGGAATAAATCCCACTTCGTCGTGGTGAATAATCCTTTTAATGTACTGTTGAATCCTATTGGCTAGTATTTTGATGAGAATTTTCGCATCTGTTTTCATCAAGGATATTGGTCTAATAGCTCTCTTTTTTGATGGGATCCTAGTCTGGTTTTGGGATCAAGGTGATGCGGGCCTCATAAAATGAGTTTGGAAGTTTTCCTTCCATTTCTATTTTTTGGAACAGTTTCAGGAGAATACATGTTTGGTAGAATTCCCCTGGGAAGCCGTCTGGCCCTGGGCTTTGGTTTGGTGATTTTTAATGACTGTTTCAATCTCCTTACTGGTTATGGGTCTGTTCAGCCTTTCTATTTCTTCCTGGTTCAGTTGTGGTAGTTTATATGTTTCTAGGAATGCATCCATTTCTTCCAGATTGTCAAATTTGTTGGCGTAGAGCTGCTCATAGTATGTTCTTGTAATTGTTTGTATTATTTTGGTGTTAGTTGTGATCTCTCCTCATTCATTAATGATTTTATTTATTTGGGTCCTTTCTCTTTTCTTTTTGATAAGTCTGGCCAGGGGTTTATCAATTTTATTAATTCTTTCAAAGAACCAGCTCCTACTTTCATTGATTTGCTCTATTGTTTTTTTGGTTTCTATTGCATTGATTTCTGCTCTGATCTTTATGATTTCTCTTCTCCTGCTGGGCTTAGGGTTTCTTTCTTGTTCTTTCTCCAGCTCCTTTAGGTGTAGGGTTAGGTTGTGTACCTGAGACCTTTCTTGTTTCTTGAGAAAAGCTTGTACCGCTATATATTTTCCTCTCAGGACTGCCTTTGTTGTGTCCCACAGATTTAGAACCGTTGTGTTTTCATTATCATTTGTTTCCATGAACTTTTTCAATTCTTCTTTAATTTCCTGGTTGACCCATTCATTCTTTAGAAGGATGCTGTTTAGTCTCCATGTATTTGGGTTCTTTCCAAACTTCCTCTTGTGGTTGAGTTCTAGCTTCAGAGCATTGTGGTCTGAAAATATGCAGGGAATGATCCCAATCTTTTGATACCGGTTGAGACCTGATTTAGGACCCAGGATGTGATCTATTCTGGAGAATGTTCCATGTGCACTAGAGAAGAATGTGTATTCTGTTGCTTTGGAATGAAATGATCTGAATATATCTGTGATGTCCATTTGGTCCAGTGTGTCATTTAAGGCCTTTATTTCCTTGTTTATTGTTTGCTTGGATGATCTGTCCATTTCAGTGAGGGGAGTGTTAAAGTCCCCTACGATTATTGTATTATTGGTGATGTGTTTCTTTGGTTTTGTTATTAATTAGTTTATATAGTTGGCTGCTCCCACATTGGGGGCATAGACACTTAAAATTGTTAGATCTTCTTGTTGGACAGACCCTTTGAGTATGATATAGTGTCCTTCCTCATCTCTTATTATAGTCTTTGGCTTAAAATCTAATTGATCTGATATAAGGATTGCCACTCCTGTTTCTTCTGATGTCCATTAGCATGGTAAATTCTTTTCCACCCCCTCACTTTAAATCTGGAGGTGTCTTCGGGCTTAAAATGAATTTCCTGTAGGTAACATATAGATGGGTTTTGTTTTTTTATCCATTCTGATACCCTGTGTCTTCTGATTGGGGCATTTAGCCCATTAACATTCAGGGTAACTATCGAGAGATATGAATTTAGGGCCATTGTATTGCCTGTAAGGTGACTGTTACTGTATATTGTCTCTCTTCCTTTCTGATCGACCACTTGTAGGCACTCTCTTTGCTTAGAGGACCCCTTTCAATATTTCCTATAGAGCTGGTTTGGTGTTTGCAAATTCTTTCAGTTTTTGTTTGTCCTGGAAGATTTTAATCTCTCCTTCTATTTTCAATGATAGCCTAGCTGGATATAGTATTCTTGGCTGCATGTTTTTCTCATTTAGTGCTCTGAATATATCATGCCAGCTCTTTCTGGCCTGCCAGGTCTCTGTGGATAAGTCTGCTGCCAATCTAATATTTTTACCATTGTATGTTACAGACTTCTTTTCCTGGGCTGCTTTCGGGATTTTCTCTTTGTCACTAAGACTTGTAAATTTTACTATTAGGTGACAGGGTGTGGGCCTATTCTTATTGATTTTGAGGGGCATTCTCTGAACCTCCTGAATTTTGATGCTTGTTCCCTTTGCCATATTGGGGAAATTATCCCCAATAATTCTCTCCAGTATACCTTCTGCTCCCCTCTCTCTTTCTTCTTCTTATGGAATCCCATTTATTCTAATGTTGTTTCATCTTATGGTGACACTTATCTCTTGAATTCTCCCCTCGTGGTCCAGAAGCTGTTTGTCCCTCTTTTGCTCAGCTTCTTTATTCTCTGTCATTTGGTCTTCTATATCGCTAATTCTTTCTTCTGCCTCATTTATTCTAGCAGTGAGAGCCTCCATTTTTTATTGCACCTCATTAATAGCATTTTCAATTTCAACTTGGTTAGATTTTAGCTCTTTTATTTCTCCAGAAAGGGCTTTTATATCTCCCGAGAGGGTTTCTCTAATATCTTCCATGCCTTTTTCAAGCCTGGATAGAACCTTGAGAATTGTCATTCTGAACTCTAGATCTGACATATTACCAATGTCTGTATTGATTAGGTCCCTAGCCTTCGGTACTGCCTCTTGTTCTTTTTTTTATGGTGAATTTTTCTGCCTTGTCATTTTGTCCAGATAAGAGAATATGAAGGTAAAGTAAAATACTAAAATACTAAATACTAAATAAAAATACTAAATACTAAATAAAAATACTAAATACTAAATAAAATACTAAAATACTAAAGTAAAATACTAAAAGGGTGGCAACAACCCCAGGAAAATATGCTTTAACCAAATCAGAAGAGATCCCAAATCGTGAGGGGGGAAAAAGGAGATAAAAAGAGGCTCAAAAAGAAAGAAAGAAAAAAAGAATTAAAAAAAGAAAACAAATAAAGAAAAGTATAAAAAAGAAAAAATATATATATTAGATAAACTAGTTAAAAAACATTAAAAAAGAAACGGTTAAAGTTAAAAAAATTTTAGCAGCAGAAGAGAAAAAAAATGAAAAAAAAAATAAATTAACTGCAAGATTAAAGAATCAAAGGGAGAAAGCCATGAGTTCTGTGCTTTCCTTTCTCCTCCTCTGGAATTCTGTTGCTCTCCTTGGATTGAAACTGCACTCCTTGGTAGGTGAACTTGGTCTTGGCTGGATTTCTTGTTGATCTTCTGGGGGAGGGGCCTGGTGTAGTGATTCTCAAGTGTCTTTGCCCTAGGCGGAATTGCACCACCCTTACCAGGGGCTGAGTAATCCGCTCGGGTTTGCTTTCAGGAGTTTTTGTTCCCTGAGCGCTTTCCGTAGAGTTCGGGAGGATGAGAATACAAATGGTGGCCTCCTGGACTCCCGCCAGAGGAGCTGAGAGCCCGGGCCCCCCTCTTCAGTAGGCCTTCAGAGAACAGCGCCCAGTAACTCCCATCTGCCTGACCTCCAGCCGCGCTCCGAGCTCACCAAGCCTGCTACTGGTTCTAGGTACCCCCGAGCTGTGAGCTCAATGTTGGCTCTGTCTCTGTAGCCGGCTTCCTTGTTCTAATACCTGTAAGCTCTGCGACACTCAGACACCCCCGATCCTTCTGTGACCCTGCGCAACCTGAGGCCACACTGACCCCGTGTGGGCTTCTCCCCAGTTAAGCCTCTGAAGTGATGTCCCTCAGTGGAACAGCCTTTTAAAAGTCCTGATTTTGTGCTCTGTTGCTCCGCTGCTTGCCGGGAGCCAGCCCCTTCCTCTGGGGTCTATCTTCCCATCGCTTTGGATTCACTTCTCCGCCAGTCCTACCTTTCAGAAAGTGGTTGTTTTTCTGTTTCTGGAATTGCTGTTCTTCTTCTCTTTGATCTGACGATGGATTTGTAGGTGTTTGCAGTCTTTAGATAAGCTATCTAGCTGATCCTCTGCTAGCTGAAGTAGTCTTAGCCTGCTACTTCTCCGCCATCTTGACTCCTCCCCCATATCTTAACTTTTATAAATAATGCTGTGATGAACATAGGGGTGCATGTATCCTATCAAATTAGTGCTTCTGTTTTCTTCAGATAAATATCCACGAGTGGAACACCTGGATCAGATGATAGTTTTATTTTTTTAATTGCAGTATAATTGACAACATTCATTTTATTTGTAATTTTTTGAGGAATTGCCACACTGTTTTCCATAGTGAATGCACCAATATATAGTGCATGAGGGTTCTCTTTTCTCCACATCCCCCCTGACACTTGCTATTTCTTGTCTTTTTGATACCAGCCATTCTAACAGGTGCGAGCTGATATTTCTTTCTTTTTTTTTTTTTAAAGAGTATATTTATTTATTTGACAGACAGAGATCACAAGTAGGCAGAGAGGCAGGCAGAGAGAGAGGAGGAAGCAGGCTCCCTGCTGAGCAGAGAGCCGGATGCGGGGCTCGATCCCAGTACCCTGAGATCATGACCCGAGCCGAAGGCAGCGGCTTAACCCACTGAGCCACCCAGGCGCCCCGTGAGTTGATATTTCATTGTGGTTTCGATTTGCATTTTCCTCATGATCACTGATGTTGAGTGTTTTTTCATGTGCCTGTTGGCCATCTGCATGTATTCTTTGGGGAAAAAAAATGTCTATTCATCTCCTCTGGCTATTTTGAAATAAGATTGCTTGGGTTTTTTGCTACGGAGTTGTGTGAGTTCTTTATAAATTTTAAATGTTAACCCCTTATCAGGTATATGATTTGCAAATACCTTTTCTCATTCAATAAGTTGCCTTTTCATTTTGCTGATGATTTCCTTTGCTGTGCAAAGTTTTTCAGTTTGATGTAGTCCCACTTGTTTTTGTTTTTATTGTCTTGTTTATTGAGTCACATCCAAAAATTTATTGCCAAGACCAATGTCAAATAACATACCACCAGGTTTTACTCTAGGAGTTTTATGTTTTCAGGTCCTATATTACAGTGTTAAATCCATTCTGAGTTCATGTTTGTTCATGGTGTAAGACAGAGGTCTAATTTCATTCTTTAGCACACATTGTCCAGTTTTCCCAATACCATTTATTAAATAGATTGCCCTTTCCCCATTGTGTATTTTTTGTCTCCTTTGTATATGGGTAAATTTAGTTCTAGGCTTTTGATTCTGTTCCACTGATCTATGTGTCAGTTTTTATGCCAATACCATACTGTTTTGATTAGTGTATGCTTTTTTTTTTTAATTTTTTATTTTTTATAAACATATATTTTTATCCCCAGGGGTACAGGTCTGTGAATCACCAGGTTTACACACTTCACAGCACTCACCAACTCACATACCCTCCCCAATGTCCATAATCCCACCCCCTTCTCCCAAACCCCCTCCCCCCGGCAACCCTCAGTTTGTTTTGTGAGTCACTTATGGTTTGTCTCCCTCCCAATCCCATCTTGTTTCATTTATTCTATAGTTTGAAATCAGGGAGTATGATGCCTCTAGATTTTTTCTTCTTTCTCAAGATTGCTTCGACTAGTCAGAGTATTTTGGGATTCCTTGAGAAATTTAGGATTGTTTGTTCTTTCTGTGGAAAAATGCCAATTTGATTGGGTTTTTTGATAGGGGTTGCACTGAATCTATAGATAGTTTTGGGTAATATGGACATTTATAACATTAATTCTTTCAATACGTGAGCGCAGTATACCTTCCATTTACTTGTGTCTTCTTCAGTTTCTTTCATTAATGTCTTACAGTTTTTGTCATATAAGTCTTAACCTTCTTGGTTTAATATATTCTTACATAATTTTACTTGTTTTTGATGCAATTGTAAATGGGATGGTTTTCTTAATTTCTCCTTGATTGTTCTTTGTTAGTGTATAAATATGCAACTTAATTCAATGTTCCTGAATTTGATTATTTATTAACTTGCTTATTAGGCAACTTTTTCTATGGCATCATTAGGGGTTTCTATATATAAAGTCATGTCATCCGCAAATAGTGACAGTTTTACTTCCTTCCCACCAATCTGGATATCATTTCTTTCTCTTGCCTAATTGCTCTGGCTGAGACTTCCAATATTATGTTGAATAATAGTGATGCAAGTAGGCACCCTTGTCTTGTTCCTGACCTTAGAAGGCAAGCTTTCAGGTTTTTTACCATTGAGGTGTATTAGGTATATTAGGTGTGGGTCTGTCATGTATAATTTATAATGTTGAGGTAAAATTCCTCTATACCTAGTTTGTTGAGGGTTTTTATCATAAATGGATGCTGAACTTTGTTAAAAGTTCTATGTACATAGATACTACTAAGTACCTATGTGCATAGATACGACTAAGATGATCCTATGATTTTTATCCTTCATTTTGTTAATGTGATATATCATAGTGATTGACTTGCAGATATTGAACCATCCTTGCACCCCTGGAATAGATCTCACTTGATCATGATGTGTGATGCTTTTAAGGTATTGCTGAATCAGTTTGCTAATTTTTATTTTTTTGCATCTAGTTCACCAGGGATATTGGCCTTTAATTTTCTTTTCTTATGATGTCCCTCCTTGTCTGGTATTGGTATCAGAGTAATGTTGTTCCCTCCTCTTCAATTTTTGGCAAGATTTGAGAAAAATAGGCATTAAGTCTTTGAGTATTTGGTAAAATTTACCAGAGAAGCCATCTACTATGTTCAAATTTTTTATTTCTCCCTAATTCAGTCTAAGATGATTACATGTTTCTAGGAGTTTCTCCATTTCTTCTAGATTGTCCAATTTGTTGGAGTATAACGGTTCATAGTTATCTCCTATGATCCTTTGTATTTCTGTGGTATCATTACTAACTTCTCTTTGATTTCCAATTTTATTTATCTTTTCAAAATACCAGCTCTTAGTTTTCACTGATCTTTTCCAGAAGTTTTTTTTGTTTGTTTGTTTGTTTAGTGTTGATTATATTTATTTCTCCTCTGACCTTTATATTTCCTTCCTTCTATTATCTTTGGGCTTCATTTGTTCTTTTTTTCCTCTAGTTCCTTTAGGTATAAAGTTAGGTTTTTTTTTTTATTTGAGATTTTTCTTGTTCCTTGAGGAAGACCTATATCACTATGCACTTCCCTGTTAGAACAGCTTTTGCTGCATCCATAGATTGTAAAATATAATATCTTTTTTATTTTATTTTTTCAATTTTCCAAGATTAATTGTTTATGCACCACACCCAGTGCTCCATGCAATATGTGCCCTCCATAATATCCACTATCAGGCCCTCCTAATCCCACACCCCCCTCCCCTCCAAAACCCTCAGTTTGCTTCTCAGAGTCCACAGTCTTTCATGGTATTTCTATTTTTATCAAGTTATTTTTTAAAATATCTCCTCAATTTCTTCATTGACACAATGGTTGTTCAGTAGTATGTTGTTTAATCTGCACATTTTTGTGATTTTTTCCAGTTTTCTTCTTGTACTTGATTTCTAGTTTCATACTACTATGATTGGAAAAGATGCTTGATATGATCTCATTCTACTAAAATTTACTGAGACTTGTTTTGTGACCTAACATGTGCTCTATCCTGGAAAAACATTCCATGTGCACTTGAGAAGAATGCGTGTTCTGTTGCTTTTTGGTGGATTATTCTGTACATATCAAGTAAGTTCTTCTGGTCTAATGTCTGCCATTTAAGTCTTATGCTTCCTTATTGATTTTTCTGCTGGATGATCTATACAATGATGTAACTGGAATATTAAAATATCCTACTATTATTGTAGCATCTATATGCATAATAGCTTATTTTAAGTTACAATGATAGCAAACTAAGTTTGAGTGCACTCTAACACTCTATCTTTTTACTCCCTCCCACCCCCACATTTTATGTTTTTGATGTCTCACATTACATTTTTAAATTTTGTTCATCCTTTAACTATCACGATTATAGTTAGTTTCACTACTTTTGTCTTTTTACCTAAATACTAGCTTTATAAGTAATTAGTTCACTATCTTTACTATATAGTTACTTTTACCATTGAGATTTCTACTTTTATAAACTTTTTTTGTTATATAGTGCCTTTTCTTTCTTACTTAAAAAGTTCTTGATATTTCTTGTAAGGCTAGTTTAGTGGTGATCAACTCTAACATTTGCTTGTGTGAAAAACTCTATATCTCCTATTCTGACTGATAACATGTCAGGTAGAGTATTCTTGGTTGGAAGATTTTTCTTTTAGAACTTTAAATATATAGCATCACTTTCTTATGACCTGCAAAGTTTCTGCTTAAAATTTGCTAATACTCTTATGAGGATTGCCTGTATGTAACAAGTTGTTTTTCTCTTGCTACTTTTAAGATCTTTTCTTATATTTAACTTTTGACATTTTAATTATAATGTGTCTTGGTATGGATCTATTTGGGCTCATTTTTACTTGGAACTCTCTGTGTTTCCTGGACTTGGATGTCTGTTCCTTCCAGAGATTATGGAAGTTTTCAGCTATTATTTCTTCAGATAACATTTTTGCTTCTTTCTTTCCCTTCTCCTTTTGGAACCACTATAATGTGGATGTTGCTCTGCTTGATATTGTCTTGTAGTTTTCTTAGGCATCTTCACTTTTTAAAATATTTTCTCTTTGTGCTGCTTTCTCTGGATTGGTTTTGTTGCTTTGTCCTCTGGCTCACTGATTCATTCTTCTGCCTCAGTCTGCTGTTGAGTCCACTAGTGTATCTCCCGGTTCAGTTATTGTATTTTTCAGCTCTCTGACTTCTGTTTGGTTACTTTTTAAAGTCTTTTATCTCTTTACTGAAGTTCTCATTGTGTTCACACATTCTTTTTCTAGGTTCAGTGAGCATCTTTATGAACATTAGTTTGAATTTTTTATCAGGCAGTCTTTGAGGTCTTTTCTGTGGCTTTTATCTTCTTCTTTCATTGGAACATATTCCTATTTCCTCATTTTCCTTGACTTTCTGTGTCTGTTTCCACATATTAAGCAAAACATCTACCTCTCCCAGTCTTGGAAGAGTAGATTTTTGTAAGTGACGAACCTTATCCTTCAATTTTGCCTTAGCTTTTTGTTTCCCTTGAACCTTTGAGATGTATAAGCAAGCTGATTTATTCTTGACAGATCCTAGCTATTAAGGTTATACCAAAATTCATTAGTGCTCCAAGGTAAAGAATCAACACCTAGTTTCTGGCTGATTTGAAGCCAGACCTTCAGGCAGCAGCTTTTAAAGTATGCAAAGATATACAGTCCTGTGCAGTCTTAATTATAAATCCTGCTGGCTTACAGACCAGGAGATCTGAAGGTGTCCCTGAGCAACAGTTGCAAACATTTGGCTCCAGATGGGTACGTTAGCCCCATCATCTCTGGATGGGGACATCAGCAAGCTGTAGTGAGGCCAGGAAACAGCATGAGGATGGGGTCTCCCTGCCTACATTTCCTGAGAGTTCCTCCGTAGTATCTATATATGTGTGGCAAACCTGAAGCCTATCCTTCAAGCTGAAGCTTCAGGATAAATCAATAGGCCTTTTTCATCAGAAGACTAGGAGTGTCAGTCTAGTATTTGTGCAGTGCCCTGGGGGTGGCAATCTGCCAAGAACTGTCATTCCAATTGTTACCATCCTGTGCGGCCCAGAATTATATGCCTCCCATTCCAGCCAACCACCAGAATCAGGTGATCAAGGGGTAGTCACCTGTGTGGACTGAGTGTACCTTCTGGCTTTAGTGATGCAGCTGGAGAGTGTGTGTGATGTTCTTTGGCTGTACACACCTGTCAGTTTCAGTGAGGCAGAAGGAATGTGTTGTGTCTGCACATGCCCACCAGCTCCTGAAAGGCAGTGGGAGTATTGTGCAACCACACATGCCTGCAAGCCTTAACAAGGAAGTGGAAGAGTGCAGCATAAATGCATGCCTGCTGGAAATAACAGGATACAGGAAAAATGCAAAAATGATGTTCACCAGGGTCTCTGTAGCTGAAGAAAGTTCCAACTATTTCCTGCCCCTCCAGCAGAAGCTTTAAGATTAGCAAATAAGGGGCACCTGGGTGGCTCAGTGGGTTAAAGCCTCTGCCTTTGGCTCAGGTCATGATCCCAGGATCCTGGGATTGAACCCTGCATCGGGCTCTCTGCTCAGCAGGGATCCTGCTTTCCTTCCTTTCTCTCTGCCTACTTGTGATCTCTGTCAAATGAATAAATAAAATCTTTAAAAAAAAAGAAAAATATTAGCAAATAAATCTCCTTCAAATATAGTCTAGGTACTTTCCAAACTACTGCTTTTGCTTTGATTCCCAGAATGAGAGAGACAGCATGTGAGTCCTTTAAAAGGACTATCTCAGTTCCCTACAGCCCTCTGGGTCCTTTAGAGGTAAGCCCTTTTGGCTTTCTAAGCCAGATATTTTGGGAGCACATCTCTCCAGTGCAGGTCCCATGGGCTGGGGTGTGTGATATAGGCATAAAGCACTTGCTCCTTTGGGGAAAACTCTGGACATGTGAGATCCCTCCCTCTTGCGGGTCACCATGCTGGTGTGGAGTTTTTAGTGAGATTGTTCCTGCCTCTCCTACCTTCTCAATAGGAAGGTCCTTTATTTTTTGTTGTGAAAGAGTAGTTCAACTAGTTTTCAGGTTATTTCACAGGGAATCATTCCATACATAGCTGTAGATTTGGTGTGTCCCTGGGAGGAGCTGTATTCAGGAACTTCCTATGCTGCCACCCAATCAGAGATTCTTTACTGATGAACTGTCATAAGCCAGAAATAGTCGCATCGTGACGAATCTCAAGTATCATATGGAAAGGATTTTGGGTCAGAGACATCTTGAGCAAATACTAGGAGACAGAATAAATCAGAATGAACCCATAATCCATAATTTCACATTCACAGAGTCAACAGCTGAGCCTCTAGTCTGGCCAAACATTACTTACTGGGAATGAAAGATTCCTTCAGGCCTGGACTAATAAAGTTCCAGTGTTTATGTCTCAGCATGAAATGTCAATAACAACTGGATATTAGTATGGCAACAGAAATGAGTCACTAATTTGTAGGGTATGAAATTATCTCAATATTCTGTAGTTTTAATTTGTAAATTGCCTTAAGGGTCGTGAAGAGTGTGAGGCAGAACAGTAAGGCACAGTAAAAGAGAAGTTCTTCTGAAAAAAGAACAGGGAAAAAGGTGACTTTAAGCCACTTGCATTTTAGGTTCATATTTCTAAGTGTATTGGGCCTAGTGGCAGTTTCATATGCAACCAGGACAGTTAGGGTTAAAATTTTCTGGAAGGTGCTCAGAGGCAAGAGAAGTAGCAAGTCATCTCAAGTCATTCCTTTCCCCCACGTTAGGAACAAAATAAGGGGGGGGGCAAGACTATCTAGGTGGAGGATGCTGGCTCCTTTATAGCTTATCAAAATAGACAGAAAAGTGGCAAAGCAGCAGAGGAGAGCATATTTTTTGTGTCTTACAGTACAGTTTCTATGGGCTGCCTTCTGCCCTGAGTTATTAATCTGAAGGCCAAATTCTGGCTCCAATTCAAAAGGTGTGAACTCTAAGAATGTGAAATGTTGTTTCTTTGGGCAAGGATATTGTAAAACATCTATAAAACAAGACCTGGATTCTTATTTTAGATCCAGGATCAAAAAACATGGTAAAAATCTGCACACTGAGCTGAAGGTATAGAAGGGTACCTTACAATTAAGAAATCTAATATATAAATAAGCATAGTCATAATGAAGATAAATATGTAAAGAGGCAGTAGTCTAAGTGGATATTTATGGATATTTAAGCTACCTGATCATCAAAATGACATGCAAACCATCCATATCCTTGTTTAAAGAAGGAAAACCAAAACGTAAAAAAGTTTAAGTAGCATGCCCAGTCACACAGCTAATAAAAGGTAGAACCAGGATCTGTACCCATGAGCTCAATTCCTACTTTATATTTCCAGATGATTAAAAATCTAGATTAATAAAAGAAAATTAGGAAAGAGCAATTTTCTTCATTGGATTCATTAGATTACAATCAGCAAGCTTAAAAGCCAGCTGCATGTAAAGATATTTCAATTACAAAATCTCCACATATATAAATTTCATAGCATAGATTAATTACAGGTAACATACGCACCTTATTAGAAATGGCCCCAAAATGAAATTGTTCCATTTAAGCCTCCTACCCTAATTCAGACCTCTGTTGCTTAACTCAAAAGCAGCAGTGAGTTCCAAAGATAATTTTTCTAAGGGGCGAAAGAGATGCCTTCCAATTCCTATTCTACCTCTAGCAAACTTAAATTTCCTTCACAGAACTCTCAGTGGTATCTCAATCACGTTAGAAGATGTCAAATAGCCCAACCATGGATGGGGTGACACCTTTAAAATCCACTGAGGCCACATCAATTAGGAGGAAATTGCCATAGCATGAAGTCAGAAAGCGAACAGTTCCTCATAGGAAGGGTCCTACGGAGCTGTCCGTGGTGCTGATCCCTGTTTCAACCTGCCTGTTGAGCTATGGTTTTGCTAGTGTTTTTATTCCCCTTACCTGATTACTTAGTTCATGTCTTGCTCATTTTATTGCGGTATGCTACCTCTCTCAATTTGCGGTAGACTACTTTAAGCCCTATGGCCTACCTAGGCAGGGTTTTACATACTAGGAAACTGAGGCACAAGGAGGTGAAGTAACTTGCCTAAGGTATGTTGTTAATAAGTAGTGGAGCTGGGATTCAAACCCAGCCAAGCCAGTGGCAGAGACCACCCCCTTGATCTCCACATACAACAACTTCCTGAATAAAGGTCAACAAGGCTTGAGATAGTCCTCCACAGAAGCAGATAGGAGGGGACAGGCCATGACATTTAGAGTCCTAGAGAGGAGAAGGTGGCTGATGAGCATGGCACACCATGAAATGCACAAATGACTAGCTGGAAAAGTTGCTATAAAGAAAGAAACTCCTCTTGGAGATGGATGTGCTTCAAAAATAGTCTTTCTTCCTGTTCTCACACTCTTCCTTGGGAGAACTAACCAACATTTCCCCCTGCTCATTTAGTTTTCCTCTATTTTTATTTCTGACAATCACCAATACCTTTATTTTAAGTAGGATTGCAAAGTTTAGGTTAATTTTTGAGTAGTTATGTTGCCAAAGGACCAGGAGAACATGCTTGGTTTCCCACTTTGTCATCCACCCTATAACTAGTATTACTGTTAATACTACAATAATAAATAATATAGTGGAGGCATTTGTGAACAAACTTGATTCTGCAGTAAAATACCTTGATACCATGACAAGACATCTCCCTGGACAAAATCAATCCACAGGAACAGGGTCAGTAAGGCTAGGGAATAGGTGCAGTGGAGAGAATGAGGGTTCACGTTCCTGGGGAAAAAACTGCTCTCCTGCAGGTCAATCTTTGCATACAGCTCCTGCCTGCAAACTAAACCCTACCTGAGAAAGAGAAACCAAGGGAGGGCCATTCAAGTTAAGATTTAAGCAACTGAAAACATACCAACATTATTCAAACAGAAAGAAAAATGTCCTAAGAAAGGAAGATATGCAACTCTATGGCTTCCCTAAGCTCAAAGAAATAAAGCCTATTTAAAACCTTTATCAGTAGCAAAATTACACTTTTGTCTTCCCCTGGACCAACTTGATAGTTGTTTTCGAAAATACTCTAAAACATGAATGAGTGTTGCTTGTGTGTATCTGTGTGTGTTACTATGTGTGTGTGGACAAGGCTGGGTTTGGGTCTTCCAAGTCCTCATTCAAGTCTATTAAGAAATATTCTGATCAGTGCATCATGTTGGGAAGTCTATTCAAAAGGTCAAGGTCTAGCTGAGCTAAATATAACCTGGTGAGAGAAAACTGGGAGAGCTCTGGAAAATTTTGAGAGGCTTTCATACTGTTTGGAAGGTAAGAACATTTTTTGAAGGGATTTCATTCCTTTTATGAAGTACTTGATTGAAAAAAAAAGGTATAAAGGATAAATATAACTTCTTATACAAATAGCTTTAAAGAGAAATCTAGAATAATTTTTCACTGTTTAAAAAAACCATGAAAACAATGCTATGTTCTTCTAGCCAATCTTTCTCTAAGAAACTTAAATCATTTTTACAGGTTCAATAGAGCTAGTAATCTTGCTGCTTTTGTGAGAGCAGAGGTCAACGTGACCTTCCTAAGATACACAGCTGACTGAGATAGTTTGATGTTTAAATCCCAAAGACTTTTCATGGCCAATGGGAGAAAGTCCAAAAAATCCTTTGCCATGCAATCAAGGCATTTGGTTTTCTGGCCAATAACAACATTTTCAGCTGTCTCTTAAACTATATTCCTCCCACTCATCCTGTTGTCCTTCAAATGACCCATGATGTAACTGCGTGCTTTTGGACAGATTGTTCTTTCCCACGTTGTCTGCAGATCTTCTTTACCACAGCTTCATCTGACAGCCCTGCACCACCTTATCTTCCTTTCCTCAGGGCAAAAGTGATTGTCTCTTTCCTTTGGCCTCCACTGAATTTTTTAGGATATTTCTTGGTAAATATCTCTCTGTCCACCCCTGGGCTATTAATTCCAGGAAGGCAGCGACCCCCTTGCACAGTGCCCAGTATGTAATAAGTTGCATTATAAATAATTCAGATCTCCAGATAAATATAGAAATAGAGAATTTAAGAAATTTTCCCTACTGTATAAAGACATCCTCAGATTATACTTTTATTTGTAACTGATCTCTTACTCCTCATTATCTGCCAGTTATAAAAGCAAAACCCTTTGTTATTTCCTACCACCCTAACACAACATTTGGGTAGAGATAGTAGATACAAAATGTGTATTGCATATGTAGGTACATGTGTGTGTGCATGTGTACATATGTGTGTGATGTTGAAAAGTGTACCTTGAACAAGTACTAAGGTAGTGAGTGATTCCACTAGTCCACTCTTAATCAATTTTGACTATCTGTGCCAAGCAATGATAGTTATATGTGTCTAGCATTAAAGAATGTTAAAAACAGTTCCACATTCATTTTATACTATTTTACATGGCAGGAGACTAAGACCTCATATGCATTTATCAAGACCCTTCAAGTCTTCTGGACCAATTTCTTTCTTCTTCCCTTACACTAAGCTGAGCTCAATGACAGAAAAATCACATCATGTTCTTCCAGCACTTCACTTCAAGAGCATTATAAGGTAACAGTTTAAAGGAATGTCTACAACTGCTGCCTGGGCTCAAATCCTAACTCCATCACAGGTTGGTTATGTACCCATGTTGGTTTCCTTAACCTCTCTGTGCTTGAATGACATTAACTGTTCAATGGAGATTAGCAACATCCACTTTATAGGGTTGTGGCAAGGTTTATGTGATTTACATATTTATATAATAAAAAGATTTCTATTATATCTAGATATAGATAGGTAGATATATCTACCTTGGTAGATATATAGAATGCTTAATTTTAAAAAATCATCAGTTTTGAGGTTTTTTTTTTTTTTTACCTTGGTAGATATATCTACCTATCTATATCTATTAGATAGATATATCTACCTATCTATATCTATTAGATATATCTATATAGATAGATATAGATAGGTAGATAGATATCTTCCTAATCTAAAATCTTCAGCAGGCTCACCTTGATTATTGCATCAAGTCTGGACTTCCCCATCACTTTAAAAATCTTCTTTATTCTTTATTATTTATTATTTACTCTTTTCTCTACTGATACACCAGATTCCCCCATTATTCCCTGCAGAGAGCTTATTAACTTACATTTCAGCTTATAGAGGTCTTTTTTTCCCCACCAGACCAACTATAGGATCCTTTAAAGTTATGTAAAGTTATGTAAAGTTCAGTTCTTCTATTTCCTGTCTCTAAAATTCTGCTCTGAGAATCCCCAACTCCATCAAAACCTTAAAATAAATGTACTGAGCTACCATCTAGTTGCTTTGTGTAGGCAGCCAGACTGCAGGGTCCTAGAAGGCAAAATCAATGCCTGCCTTCTCAAGCCCTCCTGCGGCTGGCTCACAGTCAGCTGGTCGTACTTGTGTGCTGCTTGGTAGAGAACCCATGGCTGCTTTGTCTCTCTCTCACAGGAAGGCACAGAAAAGGGGTGTGGGCACCTCATTTTTCCTACCACTTCTCTGGATGGCTAACCAGTCTGAGCTTGGGCAAGCCATGTCTCTCCTTGGCAGGGATTCCTTCTGGAGCACTTAAATAGGGAGTCCTTTCCAACAGTTACAAATAGAATGCTTAATTTTAAAAAAATCATCAGTTTTGAGGTTTTTTTTTTAAAGCAGCTTGTGTCTATATGTAGATTATACATGTTTATATTTACTGGAGCTCTCTATTTGCTCCTTTTCTTCTCTTCCATTTTGTTGAAATTTATTTATGTGTTCATTTATTTATGTGTTTATACACACACAACTGGAAAACAATGTTTAAATAAAATAACAAAAAAAAATCAAGACTGAGAGGAAAACATCATTAATTACTGGAAATTAATTAATTTAATTACTGGAAAAAGAATTTTATTAATTAATTATCATCATTAATTACTGGAAAAAGAATTTTATGGTTTAAAGAATATTAGTATCAAACATTCTGGTTCTGACTTAACTTAAACAAGGGATTAAAAATACTCAAATAAACTAACATTCTAAAAATGTAGTAAGCTTTAAACTTTAAGTAATGATTATTTAATTGTGTATATTATCATAGTTGCTCGGATGCATTTTATATTTCTGAAAAATCATGTTACATTATTTTTTCCAGACTAGGAATAGCAGGGATTTAATTAATATTTGCTAAAGTTTGCCATGAGAGCAAAGATTCTTTTCTAAAATTCTGCAACACTAGCTGGTTGTTATATTAATTTTCATCAGATGCATTTGATATAAATGAAAAGTGAAAAGGAATGGCCCACATAGTCTTTCTGCATGCTTTCCTGGCTCCTGGAGCTTGGAAGGGTGAAAATCCTACTTTCCTTCTTGTCCTATGCTATGAAAAAGGCCAGTGAACTGGTAAGTCAATGTGTTCTCTGGAAGTTTCCTAAATCTGGGAAGCATATCCACAGACATGGCCCCCAGACAGCTGTAGAGTCCCGTCTACTCTCACCATCATCAGGTATCATGACTAATTTATGTAGGAAAATAAACTACTCTTATATTCAAGAAGCAACTTTGAAGGATCACCCCAGATAGCTATTCTAATTCTCATACTCCCAATCCTAGATTAAAACCCCTGGAATATGCTTATTTTTAAAAGGTATTTATTTATTTGCGAGAAAGAGTGCAAAGGAGCATGCACGTGCCTGTGGAGGTGGGCGGGACAGAGGGAAAGGGAGGAAAAGGGTCTCCCTGACTCAGTAGGGAGCCTTATGCGGGGCTCAATCCTAGAACCCTGAGATCAAGACCTAAGCGGAAGGCAGTTAACCAATTGAGCCACCCAAGTGCTCCTGGAATATGCTACTGGCAAAGAACTGCATGACAGCCAACTGAAGTAACCAACACAACCATCCACCCCGACAGGTGAATACAGTACCACCTACAAGAAGGGGAAATTAACTGGCATTAATTATAGTTACTTAAAGCCACCATTTGCTGAGTTCTTGTTAACATATACACCAGCCACCTCACATTTTCTCCTTTAATCATCCTAACAACACGGTGAGGTAAGTACAGATTATTACTCTCATTTTACAGAGGAGAAATCTGAGATTCAGAGTAATGACCAAGGTTACGTTTCTCAGAGCAGACCATGGAGGCAGAACCTGAAGCCATGACCTCCAAACCCAAAGCAAGAATGTTTGTCACTCATTTGTGTGGCCTTGGAGGACCCAAGAATTTATTGTAGGTGATGAATTCTCTACATGATCCTCTATAGCTACAGGGAATCTTTAATTCAATGTGGTAGTAAGAACATTGGCTATAGTAACAATTTGTACTACAATGAAAGAAGCCTATACTGTCACATTACAGTGAAGGACTCAATTACTAGTTTCACTACTTAATATTTCTGTGTGTCTTTTGCCCACCCCCTGCCATTACATTATCTAGTGCCTCACGAATCTTCACATATACAGTGTGTGAATAAGAATAGTTGGCAATCAGCCTTGGCTACATATCAAGGGAATTTCAAAGATAAATTAGTTTACTGATCCAAAGGTGCTAAATTAAATATTTTTTGTAGATTCATGTATTTCCACTAGAAATATACAATTATATACAAACTACAAATGAGGTGTTAAATCAAATTCCATGGTTCTTTCCCTGGGATATTTCTTTCAAAGTCAGGCTGCAAGCAGCATCCACCCACTAAAGACCCATTAAGCACATTCTGGTTCAGAAAGTTAGTTAAAATATTTATGTCATCACAAAATAAGCCTCGACAGTCCAGAACCAGCCTCTGAAACAAAAATTTAGTTTGGTAATACCGGGTCAAAATTTTCTCCTTTGTAATGTGTGTGTGTGTGTGTGTGTGTACTATGCTTTGTAAGATTTTTAGCTCACAGTGGGCCAACAATCCTTCGAATGTTAATGTCTGAAGATTTTCACACAGGTGGAGGAAGAAAGGAAAATGCCTCCCTGTTCCCTGTGGAGGAGAGGTACTTGGCTGTTGTGAGGTTTCGGTTTGCAATGCCCCCTTGGAAACATGCCTGGTGGAGGCAGGAGGCTGACCCAGGAAGACTGACGGAGTCATTTCCTTGTGCTCAGACTTTCTCAATTTGCTGAAGCACCAAACTCCAACCCTTCAGAGGGTGAGAGGAAGGAGCCACTGGTGGAAGGATGCAAATGGCTAAACAGAGTCCCCTTGGCACGGAAGCATCTCGTGGGGCCATCCCTACAATTAGAGGGGAAGTGGTGGCTCATACAGTATTCTACCAGAGCCAACCAGATCAAAATCACCCTAAGGAAAGTCTTCACACCCATACTCAAAGCCAGCAGGCAAAGATGCAGGTGGGTTGACTGGTAACAAGATTTGATTACTTCCCAGAGGCCAATACTAGAGGAGTGTGAGAATCTAGGGTGTGAGAGGAATTTGCAAGGGTTAAAAATAGAGAGGAGAGGGGTGCCTGGGTGGCTCAGTCCATTAAGAGTCTGCCTTTGGCTCAGGTCATGCCCCCCTGGGATTGAGCCTTGCATCAGACTCCCTGCTCAGCAGGGAGACTGCTTCTCCCTCTCCCTCTCCCTCTCCCACTCCCCCTGCTTATCCTCTCTCTGTCACACACACCACACACACACACACACACACACAGTAAATAAAATCTTTAAGAAAAAAAAAAAAACAACACAAAAACAGAGAGGAGGCTAGGAGCAGGCCATTCAGAGGTAAAAAGCCCAGAGCTGTGCTGGGCTGATAACCATTCAGGGAGACTTACATGGTAGTCGATCTTCAGCAACAAATAACAAAGCTACAGAAAGATGAGGATAAAAATGGGGGAGAAGCACATATTTTTAACAGGAATGTAAGTGGGAATGAGTTTCTTATTCAGTTGATCCTAAAAAAAGGAATACATTGGATGACCTTCAAAGGTAATGATGATTTGTGAGCTTGGGAAGGAGGGTGGGCACAGAGGCTTGAATTCAAGTTCAGATGAGGCACCATCCATTCTGGTATAAACCTCAATGGACACACTCTCAGGTTTTGGGTAAGGTACCTCGTGCAGAAATCTTAAGCCTAAGACTTAAATGATGTTTCCTCAATTAAACTAGATACCTCTTCAAAAGGCCTAAAGATACTTCTGTGTTTCTCCAGAGCCTGCTTTGTGACAACAGCTCCCCTTTTGGTAAAGGGCAGGAAGAGGACATGTTGTTTCAAAGAATTCCACAATTGCATATACCTTTTCCCCAAATCACCTCTCACTTAGTGTATGAAAACACACCTCTTTTCTTCAGAAATCGTGTGTGCAGATAAACAGGGTATGAAGGGTGGATTGGAAGGGAAATGACCTGTGGGGTGTGCTATTTTTGTCTTTTTCAAGAGCCCCTGTCACTGAAGCTGAACTACCCTCACCCACCACTTCTCAGCTAAAACTCCTGCTTGTCCTAGAAAGAGCCAAGAGAGAAATGACTTCAGGGCTTGGGGTTAATGGGAAAAGAAAATGTTATATTTCTGAGGGAGCAGACAACAGATGTCCCATCAAAATGCATCTGACCTATAATGCTCCAAATTTTTATCTTTGGGAAGGCAAATTATAATCTTGTGGTTGCTTGCCTAATCACCACTAGCTACATAAAGTGACTTGTATACATGGTTAGCTTGTATCCTGAGATGACCTTGGAGTCACACACATTTCCCCCCAAAACCTATAAATGTGAATTTGTTGGAGTTATTTTCATTTCTCTAAAAATGGGATCCTAAAATTCACTGGAAAGGGACTGCAACTCCAGTTATTAGTGATGTTTTATGACCATGAACATTTGAATTATAATGTTGTAATTATTCCCATTTGCTCTGAATGGCACCTAGATTAGATAGAAAAATTAAAATCAGATGATTCTGTTCCTCCTCACCCACTTCTGTGGGTTGAATGAGCGGAAATCTCCTAATAGTAGGTATTCTTAAGGAGCGCTTGCCCTGAGGAATGTCGATGAAAAAGCCAACAGCATCAAAGATGTCCCCAGTTCACCATGCACAGGGTGGACACGGCCACTTCCCACCTGGGACAGGTGTGCCTGAAGAGAAGACAAAGGCAATGCCTTACTGAAGACCATGTGCTTGTCTTGGCTGAGATTCCATTTTGGTAGTGGAGCAAGAGAACTGGGTGTCAGAGTATTTTCTGCATAGGATACATTTCCTGTCTCAAAGAGCAGCCCAGGTCTATAACCAAAGGTCTCAGGTTTCTTAATGGCAGTCCCCACACTTCTGTGCATCAGAACATGGGGCCACTCCTCATTGGCTCATCCATTATGGTTATTGAATAAGACATGCACTGGCTCCTTAAGACCACTCAGACAGGTGGAGGGTTTCATCTTCATTAGTTGAACTGCCTTATCTTGTTAAGGAAAACAAAGTCATACAAAGAATGAGAATAATTCTAGGCCAGGTCTCCATGACCAGGTTCTAGAATCGGGGGGGGGAGCCTCAAAAACCCAAGCTGCCTCCCCCTTAGCAGTTGTCTGAGCTTCTCTCAGTATCTGCTATCACTCCTGGACTTCCATTGCCAGGGAGGAAAGTTCTGGAAAATGGCCACTCCTACCTGCGGCTCTGTCTCTTGGCAGCACTGCTCTGAGATGACTGCTTTTTCCTCTCAGATACTCTCCTCTCCTGGCTCTCATGGCACACTCTCCCTCTTCTGGTTTTCTCTTAATTTTGGTATCTGCTTTTTCATCCTCTTCCCAGCCTCCTATACTTTTTGGTAGTTCCCTGGGTTTTCTCTTAGACTCCTTTTCTTCCTTAGCTAGGCATTGTCCCTCAAGGATCTCATTTATTCCTACAGTTTTAAATACTATCTAACGCTTTATTTGGATGGTTCATAAATTTAATAAAAAACACTCAAGTTTATATACTCAACCTTTACGGAGAATTTTCAATAGAGAAGCACGCTTCTACATTATCATTTATGGCAACGTGAGCATCCCAGTCCTACACACTTGTTCACTTCAGAATCCTTCCTTTGCAATTTTCTCTCTCCATCCTCGCACACTGTCCATCTGTCAACAAGTCCCTCAGACTTGTCTCCTTTGTGTATGCCACGTCTTTCCTTTCCTTCCATATGGTCAGACCTTATTCAATATCCTTAATGTCTTGTGTCTAGGTGGAGAAAATAGTCTTTTTGTCTGGTCGTTCTCTGTGGAGGATACTGAACCCAGCTCACTATTCAGACTGAGTGATGATGGAGGTGATTCACTCAGCACCTACCATTAGGGGCCTGCTATGTGCCTAGTGCTGGGGACCTCTGTTGGAATTCTACCATCCTTGCTCTCAGGTTGTTTACAGGTTAGCAAGAGACACACAGGTCTGCCACTAACAAAGAGTGTGGCCTAGGCAATGATGGCATACTCACGGGAATCTTGAGAACACCTACCTTACCCCCGTGGATCAGAAAAGCTCTCCCTCTGAAAGTGAGTTCTGAAAGAACTGGAGAAGGAGCCAGCCAGAGAGCGGTGTGTGTGTGTGTGTGTGTGTGTGTATACTGTGGAGAGGATGTGGAGAGGAGGGAAACAAGCACAAACATAGTGAAGCAGAGAGACTGCCAGTGCCCCCTCATACAGGGTTTTCAGCAAAGTGATCTGGTCAGAAGCACTCTTGAGAAAGGTCTCTCTGACTGTAGTCCAGGAGGAGGGATGAGAGGAAGGCTGGTTGGAGGTTTGCTGCATTCAGTAACCCAGCAAACAATGGAAGCTTTGAAGTAAGATAGTGGCCATGAGGATGGATAGAAATGGAATAATCAATAATGGACTGGCCTTGGTGAATGATGATGCTGGACAGATCCAGGTTCAAATCTGATCTTGGTCATTAAACTGACTGTAAGATGATCACAACCCTCCCCAGCCGTGGGTTTTCTAATTTACAGGAGGGAGAGAATAATAACTAGCACACAGGATCACTATGATGGTAGAACAGGATGTACACAGAGCGTCACTAAATTTTCATTTCTTTCCTTCCTCAAACACCATATTGATCTTGTCATACCCTACCCCCAGAATTCACAGCAGTTCCCTGTTATTTTATCACATTGAAACTAACTTCCTGTAGAGAAGTATTTCTCAGCCCTGGTGCTACTGACACCTGGGGCCTGATAATTCTTTGTGGTGGGGGGGGGGAGATATCCTATGTATCATGGAATAGCCTCTACCCTCTAGATGCCCCTAGTACCCTGACCCCAGTGATGACAATCAAAAGTGTCTCCACACATTGCCAAACATCCCTGTAACCTGGAAGGAAAATCAGCTATGGTTTAGAACCATTGCTCTAGAATGTTCTGTTCCTTTGCCAACCACCATCTCAATCCCACCTCTTATTTTAAAAAATACAGCTTCTTGATTGCTTTTCTCCAGGGACTACCACTCTAGCCAGGTAAGATATGTTACAATCTCATTCCCATCTCATACCATGTAATTTCCCTACACCTTAAACAATGCCTAGAATACAGCAATGACTGTCACAGAATGATACACTCATCAACTCTCGGTTGTCAAGAAATTAAAGCCCAGACTCTTAGTATGGCAGTCAACATTGCAAAAATCCAGCCCCACTAGCTCTCCAGCTGAATCTCGTTATCTCCTTCTATGACCCTCAATTCATCCTTTGCCATAACAAAGGATGGCTGCCAGACTTCTACATTTTGTTGATCAGGGATCCCTCCCCACTCCAGCACACACTCATTAAATAAATAAATAAATAAATAAATAAATAAATAAATAACAAACCAGTGTAGGCTTGCCAACTTTTTCCAGGTAAAATAATTTTGACTACAGTAATGGGTATAACCACCCACCATCTTTTTGTTAAAGGAAGTTTTAATACCAAAAAGATAGAAAGGAACATAATCTCAGTAAAAGAAAAGAATTTAAATGGAACAAATTTAGCTTTATAAAAGAACTCACTACATTGTCCCTTTTTCCCTCATTTCTGAGAAAACGCTGGTGCAGATTTCACCATGAACCAACATTTGAGAACCACTGATTTTATTTCCAGGCCAACCTGATTTAACTAGATTATTCTCTTTCTTTAACCTGAACCTCTTGGCCTATGGACTTCTGTATGCCCCTACCCCAATATACTCTTCCAACTCATCCCTGCCTGGAAACCTTCTACTCCTTCTTTGAAGCTGGCATTCAAAAATTAAGTTATGCCCCAGACTACAGGCAGACTTTTTCCCTCCTTAGCTTATGTCTTGAGGATACTTCCTGTATTCTGCCTACTAAAGTTGTTTTCATATAGGTCACAATGAGCAGCATCTCCTTGATTTTGTAGAAAAGAGCCTTGCAAGTTAATAGTAGGCACCTGACAAATGTAGGCTGTATTAAGTGGTCAAATTGACTCTGGCTTTGGATATTCCATTCTTTCCACCAGGAATACCTACTTTTAGTTTTCTATTGCTGCCATAACAAATTATCATGACCTCAGCGGTTTAAAGCAATACGAATTTATAATCTTACAGTTCTGTAAGTCAGAAGTCTGATTCCAATCTCACTGGGCTCAAGTCAATGTGTTGGCAAAGCTACTACCTTCCTTTTCGGAGGCTCAAAGGGAGATTCCATTTCCTTGTTCCCAGCTTGTACAGGCCACCTGAACTTCTCAGCTCACAGTTCATTTCCTCCACCAACAAAGCCAGAAATGTTGCACCTCTCTGGTCATTCTTCCACTGGCACAACCCTCTCTGACTCTGACCTAAGTCAGAGCGGGTTCTCTGACGCTGAAGACCTATGCAATTAGAATAAGCCCAGCTGGATGATCCTGGAGAATCTCCCCATCTCAAGGACCTTAATGTAATCAGTCATGCAAAGTTACTTCCACCATGTCAACTGACAACACATCCTCAGATTCTGAAGATTAGACTGTGGACTTCTTTGGGGGCCATCACACGCCTAACACACCCACTCTCACTGTTCTTTATCGATCCATGTTGCTTACTCTATATCCATGATCTGGAAGTTGCTCAAAATCACAAAAATAACAAATGACAGAATCAGAATATGAGGGATACAAAGCTCCCTCCAATGCCTCTGGGATAAAGAAAGAAATGACAAAACACCTACCCTGTGCAGAGGATGGCTCCAATGTGGAGTGGATGATGAGGTCTCGAAAACATTTTATTCTGAGACACCTTTTAGATGGCATTTGAAAATGCATTGATGCTTTCCTCCAATTCCTGGTATAAGTAGGGTTTTGTGTTCAAAGACAAATATTCATGGCCACAGAGGACACCTGAAAGACAATCTTCTAAACTGGGCTCCAGCTTTAGTAACTCAGCTCTGTGGGGTAGGGCGACACTCATTCCTAGGTGTCAGTGTATTTTTAGCATCTTGGAACCTTACACGGTGAGGCTTCCTGAGCTTTGATCTAAGAACACATTTCTCTCAAGCTTCCTTTTAGCTGTCACACTGTTCAGATTTGCAATGCCTTTGTGGGGTAGAAAGGGCTATTTTTGTTTTAAAATTTAACATTCATTATGCAGTGGTGATTCACGGCTTGGGCACTTCAAGGCTTAATTAATATAATAGTGCATGGTAAGTAAGGTCTTTGTGGCAGAATTCATCACTAATTATCACTGAACCGAAACCAAGCATTCAGTTTTATTTTCTTTAGCAGGGCTCAGAAGATGTTTTCTTTCAGAAGAAACCCTGCTTTGATTGCTGTTCACTATGACCGACCATTTGTTGAGCTGCTTTGACAATGCCTAAAACTGCCTCTGGCTTCAGAGTAGCCTTAACCTATTCAAAGGAAGACCTTGGTGGTAAGGAGTTTAGAGATATTACCTGTTTATAGGCAAGACTGTGCATAGATTATTCTAGATAAGTCTCTTCAACTTCCCTCATGCATTTGCAGTAGAAACCAACAGGAAAGAATGTGCTCTCCTTCTTGTTCAGTGTTATTGAGGTATAACTGACAAATGGAAATTGTATATATTTAAGGTATACGACTTGATGTTTTGATGTATGTATAATGCCATGACATGATCTACACAATTAAACTAATTAACATACCCATCACATAGCTACCATTTTCTTTTTTTGTTTGTGTGTATGTGTGTGTGTGTGTGTGTGGTAAGAACTTAAGATCTACCTTCTTAGCAATTTCAAGTACATCATACGCTATTGTTAACTATAGTCACCATGTTGTACATTAGATCTCCAGGACTTATTTTTCTTGTGGAAATGAAACTTTATCCTCTTTGACCAATACCTCTCCATTTTCTTCACCCCTTAGCCCCTGGCAACCGTCACTCAACTCTCTGCTTCTCAGAGTCTATTTTAGATTCCATGCGTAAGTGAGATCATGCGGTATTTGTCTTTTGTGTTGATTTATTTCATTTAGCACAATGTCCTCCAGGTTCATCCATTGTTTTGTCAACAGTAAATGTCTTTTTCAAGGCAGAATGGTATTCCACTGTAAATATATATATATATATCACATTTTGAGAGTGCTGTCTTGATTTAGGGTAGCAAAAGGTGCGTCATTTATTATAATCCATCTATATATGACTGAGTTTCAAAGTAATCGAATCCATAAAGCAGGGGATCCAACCATTTTATCCACATTAGTCAAAGCTGACAAATACATCATAGATTTACATGCACAACCTTTATCAACCATGAAGACATGACAGAAACAGCTAGAGATGCTGGGTGATGATTCAGGTGCACACTTAGCAAGAACACCCTGTTCTATTACACAGGCTTCAGATATGGGCAATGTACCTCAGAAAATCAAAGAAGTGGAGCCGGAACCCACAACTGAGTAGGAGGGGTAACAAAGAACCAAAAAACAAAACCAAGGTTGCCTAAATGAGGAAATGTAGAACTTCTTTCTTACAATCTCATTTTCTAGGAGTCCTTCGTGGGAGATGGAAGCATCAAGAAGGAGGAGGAAACATGAAAAGAAGCTGAGAGCTTTTAGATATGATTACTATTAACTGGAAATGTCACTCTCCCCTACATCCCTGAGTCTCTTTTTAGATTAGCAAGCAGCAGTGGCCAGATGGAAGCTGTGTGCTGAAATGCTTTCTGTGATGTGAACCAAACAATTGCAGTAGTCAAGCTCCTCTTGAACAGATGGACCACCAATTTCTTGGGTTAAAGATCAGCCAGGCTCATTAAAGAAGCTGGAAGGGTTCAACAGTTAAAATTCCTTTTTGCCTCTCATCTTGAATGATTAAAACATCTTTTGCAACCAAAACAAAACAAAACTAACTGGAGTTGGGGGGGATTAAATATTCTATAACATTGATACCAAGGAATATAGGAAAGAATGCAGAAGAAAAGGAACGAAATTAATGGTAATTTAAGCCATGAATGCTATCACCCGTCATTTTTTGGTACTTCTCGGTGTGTTCTGTTATAAGCGTATTGCCATGAAAGGCAACAGTAGGAGAGCTTTCATGTAAATGTAAGCTTACTCTGTTACCATTCTGAAGTAAACAGTACAGGCTGTATAGGGGAAGTAAAGGATAGGGGCATGTTATCATCAATGCAAAAGGATTAAATTAAATAGAAAACTTAAGGCTGTCACTCAAGGGGAAACATGTGAGTAGGCAGAACTCAGAAGTTATGTTTCCCAAGCAAGATCAGATCACAGAAGTTTGGATCAATAACTTCCTCTGACAGAACAACTTTAATTGATATTGAGAAAGAGCCAATTATTTATTCTTACTTTAGGGGAAGACTTGATGTAATGGTCTGGGAAATTATACTTAGGGAAAAAAAATTCAGATTGGCCTGGAGATGAAATCCAAGTATTCCCAGGCATGGGGGCTGGGTGAACCATGAAATGATGTGTAACCTGGTCAAAATTTAACTTGCATTCATCTCTCTCTCATCTTCATTTATTGCGGCTTGGGGTTGCAGGTGTCTCCTGAAAAGATGTCTGGACTGAATATTTTTAAATTGGAAATCTTTAAAAACATACTATATGCACCTGTGACTTTCTTTCTTTCTTTTTTTTTTTAAGATTTTATTTATTTTTTTTGACAGAGAGAGAGAGAGAGATCACAGGTAAGCAGAGAGGCAGGCGAGGGGCTGGGGGAAGCAGGCTCCCCGCTGAACAGAGAGCCCGATGTAGGGCTCAATCCCAGGACCCTGAGATCATGACCCAAGCCTAAGGCAGAGGATTAACCTGGACCACCAGGTGCCCCTTTCTTTGACTTTCTAAACAGAGAAAAGTAAGTGGACATTTTATCTTGATAGGACTTTGGGTCCTCTTCATGATTATGAATCATTTAATCCTCCCTCCATGCAGCTATGGCCACTAACAAAGGCAAAAATGGTGTTGGCCATGAGAAGATGAGGTAGCTTGTTCAGGTGCTACTATAGACACAGTGATGGCCCCTCCCTCCAGATGGCAGAGCTACACTAACTGTGCTAATGAGCACACACAGCTGGCTCGGGGGTTGCTAACTCAGCGCTGTGCTAATTTGCTTCCCACTTTTCAATGCCATCTTCTTTTCTGTCTTCTTATTGGCTTACATCTCAACATCTGTAAAATGCTTATGATTTCCATGGCTCATTATCCCTGATGTTTTTAATATTCTTTAATACACTCTTCTCTCTGCACTTCTTTCTTGTCCCTTTGGATGCCCATGTTTCACCCATGTTCCTCAGCTCTCTAAAGCTAGCCAGGTCTTCAGGCATTCCTCCACTGACACAGGGTTTCCTCATTCATAATATGCCAGACAACTCAGCACAATGTTCTCTGTCTGAAATTTAGGTGTTGGTGGCTTTCTCTGTTTCTGGGGTCCAGGGTTTCTCCTCTGCTGATAAAGACTCTTTTCCATTTACAACTGTGATTAGAACAGAACTGGATGCTTGAGGGGGGCTGTCGGTGGGGTGAATGTCTATGAACTAGCAAAAATGTATTGAAGTGGGTCCTGAATTATTTCACTCAGTAATAGAAACTTAATGAATATTTTCCAGTTACTACATGGGCATGCACAGAATCAAAGGAAGGGTACAGTGTTGAATGAATGCCTTGGAAATTGCATTTTGGTACATTTCGTTGGATTGTAGCCAGATACAACTTCTTATAAAACAGATCCAGAATGACAATTTGCACTGCTTGATAGAAGCATCATTTAGATTTTTGGCAAATTCTCATCAACTTATAAGATGTGATCAATCCTTTTCCAGAGATAAATATAATACAAAGTATTCCATTTTCTCCTAGGTTTTCTTTCTTACCAAAGACTAATGGATCTTGAATAAGCTTATTCACAGTTCAATCAGAAAAATACTGATGCCTAAAATACCCAATGAGAGGAGTAACAAACATCTTAAACATGGGTTAACATGACAAAAGATGACAGAAAGGGGAATCAGAACTCACTGTTCCTAAATAGTCTTGATAAATCCACCCTTCATATCCTCCCTATATTTTGTGCCCAGTTCTGGATCAAGCATGGGAAACATCAATGAAGCTAATGTCATAATTGTGATTCATAACTGCTATCCTCAGTAGGATTATAATCTACTCAAAGCAGAAAAACCACAACTTAAGAACTACATAAAAGAATGGAATAATTCAGGAAAAGCTATTGCCTTACGAAAGAATGGATTTCTAAATTAATAGTGTGGAAGCAATATGCAATCGGCTTAGTTAAGTGATGACTAAGTGAGGACATAAAAGCAGCCTATAAATACTTTAAAGGTGTAAATACCAAGTAGGGTGAGGAATTATTTTGTCTAGTACTCTACAGAAATAGCACTGAACATGAAATTAGAAAAAGGAATCCATTGAATATGGTGTGAACAACTGCAAAGGAATTCTTTAAACAGTAGCTCCAGGGTCCTTAATGACCTCAAAAAACAGCTCATGCTCTTTGATAATACTTGCTGTCCTTCTGCAGTAGTCCAGCAAATGTCAGTGAACATCAAGATTGTAATAGACCCCAGGATAAAGAAAGGTAAGAGACACCCTCCAGCTCTCCTGGAGCAGGAAGTGGGATAGGATAGTGGGTAGAGGGAGGCTGAGATGGACTTGGTGGGGCCAGGCTAAGAGTTCTTGCAGCAACACAGATACCATGGCCCTATCCCAGATCCCCTGAGTTATCCTCTCTGGTGTTGAAGCCAAAAACAATATATTTGAAATGTTTCATGAATCTTTTTCTGATGAGATACCAGGATTGCAAATATTTGCTGATGGGTTTTAAGCAAAGGAATGATCAGCACTGCAGTTTAGAAGATCATTCTGGATGCCATGTGGGGAGCACAAAACAGGAGACTGGAAACCAAGCTGTCTAAATATTCAAAGGGAAAGTGGAAGAGGGCTTAAGTCAAGGTCTGCAGAGTACAGGACAGTCCAGAATAGCTTCAGTGAGGGCTTAGAGGTTAACTTAAATGTGAGGAGGTGAAGGAAAGTGAAGAACCTAGCAGAGCCCGGAAGCGGGGAGTCTGACTCATCCTCCATGAGCGGAAGGCAGCTTAGAAAGTTAGCCTGACTTGTCAAGGGAGTTTTCTTCCAAGATTGCATGGGACAAGAATGGTCAATTTGTTAAAGACATAGAAGAGTCAAGTATTAAAAGGGAAGTTGAAGTCCAAGAAGCAAAAACAGAAACTAGATATAACCAAATGGGCAGGGTCCGGCAGAGTGAAATCAAACCTGAAATACCAAGTCCAGTTGGATGAGAGTAGTAACAAGGAGTCTGGGAAGACATCTGGAGCTGATGCAGCAATCACTTGCTTAGCTGCTGATTGTGTGCCTGGGTGGGCTGGTCAAGAATGAGGAGCAGGGAGGGAATTCCAACTGTTTGGGACAGTTGGACCCCATCACAGGTTAGTGGGATAGAACTTGAGGCATTCTGCATTGGGAATGTTGAGTTGAGGTGCCATGGAACTTTCAAACAAAGGTGTTCTGGGGAGCTGACCCTCTCTTCTCTCTCTCTTCCTTGGCATATTAAAGTAAACTCAGTTTCTCTTTCATCTTGAAAACTGCCAAATTCACTAATTATTGAGTACATATGATTTGCAGGTCCTTTTGTCTAGTGTGTTTTTTTATTTATTTGGTTTGTTGGGCAGAAATGAATTAATCAGGCATTTACTTCTGAGAATGCATATGTGTCTCTGCTAAGACAATTTTATCATGGTGGTAATCTATAATTTTCACCCTATATTTTCTATTTTCTCTTCCCTTTCAGGAAAAGAAACAAAGACTGCCTATAGAAATGCCCTACTTGACTTTTGTTTCTGGAAGCAAAGGCCCAATGAGAATAATGGGGTATTGAGGAAATGGGGGTACTTAGGGGGAAACATGAAAAAGAGAGAAGGGTTTTCCAGGATAAAAATAGATACCCCGGGGTCAAAAGAAGAGGAAAGAAACTAGTCTACGTGCATGTTTCTGATGGAAATAGGGAGAAAGGAAAAATTTTCAAAAGCTAAAAACAGATTATCTAGGCTGGAAGGAAGAGAGAGGTATATGTTTCCTCAGGCATTAGAATCTATGCGTTAGTCCCTGGCACTTGCAAGAAGAAGTGGTAGAACCTAGGAGAAATCAGGGCCCAAGACTCACAGCCTTGACACAGTGTCTTTGTGTGCCCAGTGTCAAACCAAAGCCACTGATCAATGTACTGATGACACAGGCTGGAGTAACATAGGGACAGATGTTTGATGGCTAGGGGGGCCAACCTGACTCCCAAAACCTTAGCAAAACCACAGTCGGGTGAGTCCCACAGAGGGCTCAGTTTACAGCCCAACAACATACGGTATATCCCAAAGTCAGACTTCAATTGCTAACTGAGAAATTAAAAAAATACAGTATTTCTTGGACTTTTGAGTTTGTGGCCACATAAGTGATTTCCCACAGAGAGCCCTTCATTACACAACTGGATATGATCCTTAGGAAAATCCTGTGGTTTGTGGACAACAGGGAGGCCAGGCTATATTTGTGAGGATCTCAGTTTCCAGAAAAAAGTAAAACTGAATTTGAGGCATCCCTGAAAGTAAAAGCTTCTCACTTCAAGGCCGATGACATAATTCTATAAACACCATGCCTACAGTCAATCAGGATCCTGAGTGTGTTAATCAGCAGACGTTTAACCCTCCTACTAGGAAAATAATCAGTTCAGACCCAGTGGCCCTTGCCAACTCTTATTTTATCCAGTGATTAACAGATGTTGTGGTTGTTAGCTTGTGATAATGCCTTTACCTCTTCACTGGAGTCCTCCAACTCCCTGAAGTTCTTAGCTGACCAAGTGAGCTTATCTGTCTGTGGAGAGGAAAGCAGTGTAGAGAGAAAGAAAAGAATACTCAAAACCGACAGAAAGAAAACCAAATAAAAAGAGATGCAATATTGTTATAAAAATTGCACATCAGGGATTTGGCGTGAGAAGCAAATGGGTAGGTGGATATCCTTTAGTTCCAACATAAACTTTCTAATGTGGACCCATTCCAGGGCCTGCTCCCCCATCCAGAACTTTTATTTATTTTTTAAATACCGGCAGTATTTTGGTTTCAGACATTAGATAATTGTAAGGCACTTTCCACTAAAACAACCCAGGAGCGTTATGTCTCTGCCATGAAGAGAAAGTATAAATGTAAATCGATAGTATGTATCATAAATTACTTTTTATTGCAAGACAAGTAAATGATTGCCTCTGCGAGTGGACTGGCTGGTGTAGCACAGGATTAAAAGAATGTTTATTGTAGCAATCTAAACCTTTAAAACAAACCCCTCCGAGGTAGAAAGATAGATTTTAGTGCTTCTATTACTACTCCATGATACGCTGTTAAGTCAGTCCCATTTCTTAAAGCAGCTAGTAATTTATTGCCCCAAATATGTTGCGGTTGTCATCTGTGAATTCAGAGTCACACAACTGTTAAATTTAACGAACTACGGTTAAGAAACGAATGAATAGTTATGAGCTTCACAAATCAAAGTCTCAAATCTACACTTAGCTTTTCTTGAATTCTAAATGTGTTTACAACAGGCACAGCTCCACCCCTCACTGGCTTGTCATGCTCAATTTTACAAGGACAAGCAAACAACCAGCCGTCCTCGCTGTCTAGCAATTAGGGCTGTGGCTGTGCTGGGTCCTGGGTGCACCTGAAATATAACTGTTGGGAGCAAAGCACTTTTCTGGGCCATATGTTTGCTGTTTGTGGTCATAAAGAGCCACATGGCCTCCACTGAAAACTCATTTTGGCTATATTTGAGTCACTGTAAAATAGAACCAATATCTCATCTTCTGCAAGTCTATGGCAATTAACTTCTTTCCATTTCTGTGGGATGTACAATGGCTTAAGTCTACACTAAGGGCCGAGTCTCAAACTCGGAGTTGCAGTCATAAAGAGGGTTATCCAATCGTATCATCTTTCCATTTTATGTCTCTCCCTTATGATGTTACACTATTTCTAACATTTCACCATAAGCTGTGCAGACTGCTTAGATGAAGAGGATACGAATACAGCCCAAGAACATGCCTGGATGGAAAGCAGTTGAAGCAATAGTCTCTCATGGCCCCGTTTCCTCTGGACCTTGGTACCTGCACATCCTTTCTCTTCTTGTCAGGTCTACACTCCCTTCAGACGCTGACTCATTCCACCCAAGTCGGTCTCAGATTTGCCCCTTGTTAGCTCCTGTTTGAGCACTGCACTCCCACCCAGAATCTCCATCCTCTGTGATGAGACAGGCTTTTCTGAATTCAGCCCTACACACGAATAACTTGTTATGACTTGCCATGATGCCCCTTTCCAGGCCACCCAAAGAACTGACCTGGTTCTTCTTCTGCCATCTCCCCAATTAGTCTGGCCCGCACACTGTGACCTGCATCTGCCGACATGATCTGCCTTGTGTAGAGAAAGAGGGATGGTCCCCCACAGGAGAGGAGATGGGAATCACCTGATGAAGACGTTCACTGAAAAGGGTGTTATGCCCAATATTTGATGTATGTTCTTCTACCACAATCATGATTCATGTTTCTCTACCACACTTCTTGGACAGCCTTTCATCAGCTCAGATCAAGCAGGATCTCAAAGGTTGCGACTGAGTTTTTCCCAGGAGAGGAAATGACATCACAGGCAGTAGGACATACACAGACATGAGCTTTGAATTCTGAAAAGGGCTCCACTTTCTTAGGAATTAATTCCAGTCAATGGAATGCTGGGGGCTGAACAAGGAATAGCAAGAGACAAAGCTGGGGATTTGCGGCCTAACTAAGGAATCCTGTGTTTAAGGTGTGTTGTTCCATGGTTCTAAAGACAGCAACAGGATATATAAGGGGATCCATGCGAACTAGGTCCAGCCAAGCAGTACCACACCCTTCCGACTACAGTCACTACTTCAGAGATGGACATTTGATCCATTCAGAATCAAGAGATGCAATGAACCTTCTGTGGGGCCTCTGGGGAAGAAAGCACGTGCTTCTTGTGCACAGGGACTGGAGCCCAGAGCTGCCAAGAACTCTCATGCAGAGTCTGAGACTGAACGCAGTGTAAGAGAAGGCTTCACTGGCACTTCGGAGAAACTGAGCTCTTAGATCAAGCCATGCATGAAAATTACCACCCCCCCCAACTCCTCCCCACCCCCTGACCCCCTGCCCCCTCGCCCAGGGCTGGTTGTATGACCTAGTGAATTTCCTGTCCTGCCAAAGGCAGTTTGACTTGGGTTTCCTAACCCTTACACATACTGCCCCCCACCACCAAAATCATCAGCCATACATCTTGGACACCACACTAAAGTGGTAGACTGAAGTCCATAAAAAAAATAAAAATACATGATGTGAGGGCACGGAATCTACATAATTATGACTCTCTAGATGAGTATGAGAGTCATAACTGACATTTCATAATCTTGAAAATGGCCTGTTGTTCTTGAGGAACAGTGAATTATTCCATGTGATCAGAACATTCTTTCACATATATTGTTGCACATGGTTTAGTTCTTCAGTTAGATGGTATAGCATTGGTTCTTGTGTGCTCCCCTGTTCTCCTGCTCTTCCCTTCCTGATACGAGGGACTGTATTTGATACAAGGGACCGATACACAGTCCTGGACATTCAATAGATCTCTTTAAATTGCTTATCTGCCTAGGGTAAAACAAATGAGAAAAGGAAGGCAAAATCCTTTCCCTGGAGTCGGTGAATGCTTCTCACCAAATTTAGCTTCCGTCCCTGTATCACGACGTTTGTGCTTATTCACCAAGAGGAAGAAGCCAAGTGACTGTTTACACAGCCGCAAAGCCCTCCTGCTCCTGTGTATGTTTCTACCAATCATAGCAACTTATTCAATTGCTTTGGAATATGTTGAAAAATCCCCTGGTGGCTGCTGAACCCCAAAGGAAAACACTGATCCCTTTGAAATGATCAAACCAACAGAGGTCCTGATGTAAAAGCAACTTATTTCAGTTTCCCCTCTGAAAAATGTATCACAAGTTCTAAAGAGCTCTTAATTTAATTATCAGCCTTCTGCATGAATCCTCTGCTCCCTTGAGAGTTTAATTAATGGGAACCGCCATTTCCAAGAGATGGAGAGGATAGAGATCAATGTCCCCAAAGATAACCATGTATAAACTTTGATTTCTGACTTACATTTAAATATAGTCGTTCACTTTGAATATTAAAAGTACAAGTTCTGCCCTTTTCACAATTTTTTTAAAAAGATTTTATTTATTTGAGGGCGCCTGGGTGGCTCAGTGGGTTAATCCTCTGCCTTCAGCTCAGGTCATCATCTCAGGGTCCTGGGATCGAGCCCTGCATTAGGTTCTCTGTTTAGCAGGGAGCCTGCTTCTCCCTCTCTCTCTCTCTCTGCCTGCCTCTCTGCCTACTTGCGATCTCTCTCTCTCTCTCTGTCAATTAAATAAAGAAAATCTTTTTTAAAAAAGATTTATTTATTTATTTACTTATTTGAGAGCATGTGAACAGAGGAGGGGCAGAGGGAGAGGGAGAGAGAGAATCTCAAGCAGATTCTGTGTAGGAGCTGGATGCTGGGCTCGACCCTCAGATCATGACCTGAGCAAAAATCAAGAGTTAAACACTTAACCAACAAAGCCACCTAGGCGTCCCTTTTTCACAGTTTTCTAAGTCCCAGGCTATCCTGGGGGAGGAGTCAGAAGTAAATGGATATTTCCTAAAGGGGTCAGGAATTGAGAACTTCTTCTATATTCAGACCTACAATTGAAGGTGAAGTGTGTTGCAGACTTTCAAAAGGGCCATCGTGGGTCTGTTGTCTGACCTTTCTCATCACCTGCTCCCATCCTTGCCCCTCTGCTGTCCAGCTTCCTCTCCAACACTCTGACTGAACCTCTCAAAAATCACTACTAATATCCTTCTATTTAAAAATAATAACTGACCTGGGGTGTCTGGGTGGCTCAGTCAGTTAGGCGTCTGCGTTTGGCTCAGGTCATCATCTCAGGGATCTCCTGGGATTGAGTCCCACATCAGGCTCTCTACTCAGTGCAGAGCCTGTTTCTCCCTCTGCCTCTGCCTCTTCCTGCACTCATTCTCTTTCTCTCTCTCAAATAAATAAATAAATAAAATCTATCAAAAAAAATAATAGCTGACCTATTGTTCAATTCAAGCCCTTTTCCTCAATCATCACTCTCCCTATTTGGGGGGATTCCTAACAATTCCTACCCTCTTCTTACTGAAACTCTCTTCCCCTCAGTCGTCTCCATTCCACTGTATTATTCTTCAAAATATACCCCAAATGTCCATATCTCACACCATCTCCACTACTACCACCGGAAAAAGTTTGATGAACTCCTACCCAATCATTCAGTTTCTACTTTGGCCATTAAATCTATGCCCCACACAGAAACCAGGGAGACCTTACAAAACTTAAAAACTTGAGTTTTTAATCAATAACCACTGGCACCACTCCACAAATCCGAATACAACCCCAACTCCTTGCCATGGACTGCAAGGCCCTATAGTATCTGCCCTGCCCACATCTCCAACCTCATCACCCCTGCCTCTTCCTGCTCTAGCGAAACTGGGACAAACACACCAAGCTTGTGCTCACCTCAAGTCCTTTGCCCTGGTGTTCTTCCCCCAGATCTCCACATGGCTGTCACACTCACTTCATCTCAGTTTTGTCTTCCCTGACTCTTCAGCTAACATAGTCGCCTTGACACACTGTAGCTCTTAATGCCGAGCTTTAGCTTTCCTCATTGCACTTGGCTCTCTTTGGCATTTGCTTATCTCATGTGTATTTAGTTACAGTCTCCCCACTAGAATGTAAGCTCCACAAGGGTAGGAATTTTGAATCGTCCTCCCCACTAGAATAGTGCTGTTCACTCAACAGAACCACTGAATGAGTTGTTCTCTGCCTTCACTGGTAAGAGTTCCGTGGTATTAATACTGGATCCACAGAAGCAGAACTAATTTCTAAATCTTAAAATTGCTTTCTGAGCTCTGCTGTCAGTGCACACACACAAAAAATCTTAATTGCAATGTCAACCCAAGTTTGGATAACATTTCTCAAGTGGGTCAACAGCAATGTTGATTAGGGTCTTTGATTGGGTAGCTTACTTCCTACAATTCTGGAGGCTGGGAATTCCAGCTCAGGGCAACTCAGCTCTCTTTCTGGGTCACAGCTACTGCTTTTTTGGCTGGGTCCTCACATGCTGGCAAAGGACAAGGGAGCTCTTTGGTGTCTTTTCTATAAAGGCACTAATCCCATTCTTGAAAGTTCTCCTTATGACCTAAGCACCTCCCAAAGGTACCACCCCCAATCCCATCAAGTCAGGCATTAAGATGTCAACATATGGCCTTGGGCGATGGGGACCACAAACATTCAGAACATTAGCACTTAGCATTTCAGAGAAATGCTTAACGAACATTATTATGAGGTGTGCCACATTTTCAAGTTGATACTGGCCATCATTCATTTATATTAAGTAAGTAGCTAATGGGGTGCCTAGGTGGCTCAGGTGGTTAAGTGTCTCTTGATTTCAGCTCAGGTCACCATCTTAGGGTCATCAGATTGAGCCCCATGTGGAGCTCTCCCTTCAGCATAGAGTCTGCCTGAGATTCTTTCCCTCTTCCCCTCCTTTTGCCCCTCCCCCCACTCACACTCACTCACTCTCTCTCCCTCTCCAATAAATAAATAAAATCTTTCTAAAAATAAGTAACTAATGAACTTGTCATTTATAACAATCGAGCTGGGGACTGCTCTGACATTTTCATGCAAAAGGCTCTACCTTTGTTGTCTACCTCTGTTTTTATGGCATTACTGTTTTATCACACAGATCTTTGCAGACATTTTCATGGAATTATAAATCCTGAATGAAGCTCTTCTACAGAGGAATCTTTTTGTTTGTTTGGCTAGGGTCCCTTTGCTTTGGAAAACCATCCCTTCCCCATCTCATGCAGTTTTCCTAATTACTGAGTTGGCATTTCTGCTGGTGGCACATGGGAATCTGAATTTTCAAAAAGGGTAGGAATAGGACTCATGCAGAACCAATCCTAAAGCCAAGGAGAGACAAGCAGAGTCAAGAGGCGATAAAGACAGATCTGGAGGCAATTTCTCTGGACGCATCCCCAAAACCTGATTCCCTAAGCTCTTCTTTCAATCTTGTGAACTAGCATGGCAGCCTTCTCTGCTGCGTGAGCCAACATTTTCTCCTTTTGCTTCATTGCACTGACTTGGATTTCTTTCACTTCCCAAAGCATCCTCCCTACCCTAGAGTAAAATAATGCTCGTGAAAATTGTGTGCCGGAAGGCTCCTTGAATATTCCTCACTTATGTTTAATGCTGTTCATCTTCAGACTTCCAATGCCTGCTGTCAGTATGGTCCGTGATAAGTGGAATAAGTACACAGAGTAGTGGCGACATGAGCCATGGGAAAAGGAGGGGAGTTGCTTCTCTTGGGACAAGTTGAATTTGGTAGTTTGGAGCTAACATGGCGAGCAGCATATTGAAAATCAGGAAGTGTGATGCACACCGAGGAGCTCAACTCTGGAGTGGGAAACAAACACACCCACTCCTTTAAGGAGAACTGTTACTCCAACACAAGCTGAAGGAGCTGTTCAATTAGCACCACCTTCTCCTATTTCCACTACGACGCACATGGCCACAGCACATTCTGCTTCTCTAGGAAGCCACATTACAGCAGAGGAACTAGGTGGATGTAATTTGTCAGGGGCTGAGGCACCGCAGAAGCCAAAGCAGGAATCAAAGAAGGAGAACCTTCGGTTTTGTTTTGCTTTTTAAAACACGATCCTGAGAGCTAAAAAGAACAATGGGTTGAGAAGCATAGGAGTTGGAAGAATACTGTGGGGGAGGCCCAGAACTTACAAATTCTGGAAGATGTCTGAAGGATTATGGGCCAAGTACAACTCAGTATGGAAGAGTCCCCATTACTCTTGGTCTTTATTCAAAGTAGCGCTGTAATTAGTGTTCCAAAATTAAAACATACTTTCTTCCTTGTGGATAAGATTTTATAAGACTCTTGAGCAATCCTTAGGGTCTGAGTCTATTGGGAGTTGTGGATTCTGTCTAATTTGGATCAGTAAACTGACAAGCACTGGGCTAGGCCTGAGTACACAGGGTGGAAAACATGGAGCCATATGCAATCATTACAGTGATGCTGGGACCAGAGGGCCACTTGTGGGCCCCCCTTAAAATGTGTAAGGGAACGGCCTTCCTATGAAGCTCAGGGGTAAGCCTCCAATTCCTGAGATTAAAACCTCCTAACTCTGGGTCTTCTGCCCAGCTTTCCTTAGCCATCTTCCTATAAACATGTGTCTTCATGCCTCTGCTCTCAAGTCAATCTGTGTGGTAGGTCTCACTGCCTCTTTCTTGGCCATAAATCCCATTTGTGGGCTTACCATCCCACTTGCCTTGTCTCCCTCCTCTCCTTATCTTCCTCTGTGCTATAATCCTGCTGGGTTCAATAACTACATATCTATAACTGTCAACTGAACTCAACACAAATACGATACTGCTGGAGCATAGGACAAAGGAGAAAAGAAGTCCTGTTAAATTCGTCAGCATCCTGTTACATTCAAGGACAGATAACGGTTCCTGAACACCAGTCTGTGGGCTGACAGACTGTATCAGAATCCTCTGAAAAATATTTTAAGTCACTGATGGTTGAGATGGATCTGGAAGACTGTCCCTTTTCAAGTTCAAGATGAAAACCATGAATCTGAACGTTTGAAACTTCCCCAGGCAATGCAGCCAGGAGGGAGGGTTACCGTGTCAGAGGCTCTGTCACTCTGTTACCCAACCAGAAGAAACCAGCAAGGCCCTGGATCAACTTGGACTTCTGTTGCTGTTGCAGTTCTTCCCTGGGGAACTGGTCATCTCTGTCCATGCTGGAGGGTGTATCCAGGTGTCGCTGAAGCATGGGTATCCAGCACACACCTAAGTGACTATGTGTACATTACACAGTCATCATAAAGAATCTGTGTAAGGAATATAGAAAAGATGCCTGGACTGTAGATGAGAGGACAGAAAGGGCAAGGAATGAGAGGCAACATTTTGGGGGGTTTCCTGATCAGCTCTGGTTAATGTGTTGGTCATGTATCTTTTGCAATACATATGCAAAAGAAAAACCAATTGCTATTATAACTTTCTCCCCTCGTCCTAGAAATTGTCTTATTTCATTATAAGAAGGGTTGGAAAATACTTTTAATTTATTGAGTTTTTCCCAGTTTTATTGAGAAATAATTGACATACATCATCGTATGATTTAAAGCACACAGCACGATGGTTTGATTTATATATACTATGAAATGTTGTCACCAGAGGTTCAGCAAATACCCATCCTCTCATAGAGATACAATAAAAAGAAAAGGAAATAAAAATAATATAAAATATATTAAATAAATAAAAAGAAAAGTTCTTCTTGCAAAATTCCTAGATCTACTCCCTTAATAACATTCCTATATACCGTACAGCTGCGTTAACTACAGTCATCCTGTGGTACATTACATTCCTAGGACTTATTTATTTTATAACTGGAAGTTTTTAGTATTTGACTGCCTTCCTCCAGTTCCCTCTCTCCCTGACCCCTGCCTCTGGTAACCCCAAATCAGATCTCTTTCTACGGGTTTGGGGAGTTGGCTTTTTAAAATTAGATTCCATAAAGAAGTGAGATCATAAATTATTTGTCTTTCTCTGCCTGACTTATTCCATTTAGCATCATGCCTTCAAGGTCCATACATACGAGTTATCACAAAAGGGAGCATTTCACTCTTTTTAGGTCTGAGTAATACTCCACTGTGTGTGTGTAATGACTTGTTTATCCATTCATCCATCAAAAGATACAAGTTGGGAAAATATGCTTTCCAGATTCTCCAGTGTTTTTGTGCATTGTATAATCCAGAGACAAATCTGCCACAGGAGATCACGAAATATAATAATAACATACTTACTCAAAGGGTCTAATTGCAGTGTCTGGCACAAGTAGGGGGCTCGTAGCAGTGGATTACTATTACTCAGAAAGTGTTATTGTTCAGGATCAATTCGAGAAACATATTTCATACATCAAAGTTGTGAATAAGCCATTAGAAAGTCAGCTCACCTCAATCTATCTATCAATCTATCATCTATCTTTACAGTAAGCACTCACAAATTTTTTTTTTTTCAGCGAGCTGATACCCTACCCAAGATCTTGACAATTGCAGAAATCCACAGAAATAGGCAGGATGAATTCCACTAGCGCCAAGGACAGCCCCGTTTATAATTTATAATTGTTCATTTGTAAAGAATGATGCTCCTGCCCATCCCTCAGTATGACTGCTGACAGTTGTTTTCCCCAGCAGCACAAGGAGGCATCTGCGCACAGCTGGCTTGTCTTCCCTATATCATTTATTGTCTATGGCTCCCAGGCAACATAAAATTAATAGTCAACACAGTCATCAAAGCCATGACCTTGGCCTACTTAGAGAAGTTTTTGTAAAGGAAAAAGAATCAAAGATGTTTTCTTGACACAGTGCTTTGTTGGGAGAAAACTGAGTCAACGTAACATAAAAAACACAAACACACTCAAGAATGCAAAGCTTCTTTAAAATATTGGAGCAGGAAGGATCAGAAATATCATCGCTAAAATATAAAAAGCAACACCTATTGAGTGAGCTTAATTTTCTCAGTCATGAGTTTAACCAAAATACTCTCTGAATCATGAGGTTGTCCGTGCCACCTCTCTTGACAGTGCAGTATTATGACCTAAAATCAGAGAAGGCCCAGCAAATTTCAAACAGCCATGTGAGTTCTGGGAACTTTTCTCTTCCCTCAGATGCCTTTGTCCCTGGCTGAAAATTCTCATTCAAACGTCATTCTTTTAGTTACGTTATCATTCCTAGGAAAAGTTGTACAACACAACCAGCTTTTGAGGGGAGTAAGTGATTAACAGTCACCCGCACCAAAGGGAGCATTAGCCTGTCACAGCAGAAGGGAGCAGTGACGGTCCTGAGGAAAGGAGAAAGAGAGATTTGTTATTGGAAGAGAAAGAAAAGCTCTAAGACAAGGGTCTCCAAAACAATTCCGTTCATATATTCCAGCCCCTGCCCCTAATTTAAAGAAACTATGTACACCCTTTTTACATTTTTCGAGTTAACATCTAAAATTCTTTATTGTAAAATTAAGAAGATATAGAGGAATTTTATCAGTATTCTCAAGCAAAACTCTAACACCACTCTTTTAAACATATCCAGTGGAATTTGAATACCATATACATTGGATACCCATTATTATTCATTAAAAAAAACATGCCCAAGTTCTTTTTAGCAGGAATTTTTATACCATTCTTTTGCTCCTTTAACTTATATTTGCCTTCCATTGTCTCCACGAATTATTATTCAAACATCACATATTTTCATCCTTGAAAATCTTTTCTTGCTTATCCTATCCTAGCTATCTGAAACAATGAGGTATATAGAGTTTGCAAAATACATCCTGTTACCTACATAGGATGCAAAAAGTTTAAACTTATTCTTCCAAATGAAGAATTTATAATTATTAGTAACATATAAGTTTTAGTGTATGAGTGATCCAAACAACATATGTAAATTATAAATTTTGAAAAGCTATTAAAGCAAAATGTTCTTAGAAATGCAGCTCTTAATGATTTGTTGTTATTCTTATGGTTAATCTGATTCAGATATTCCTAGATTAATATTTATTACTAAGACGAAACAGGGCTCATTTTCAATTTGATTCCTATTTTTCATTTTTAATAATAATAATGCCAACCAATTATTTGAACGGATTTTGAGTTATATGCCAAAAATGGCAGGGTGATCTCTTGCAAAAATTACTTAATAATTTAATTAATGACATTTAATTACTCTTAAAGTTATTTTGTCAGAGAATTTAATTAAATTTAGTATCATAATGATTAAAATTAGGTTTAATGTTTAGATCTTTTAACTCAACTTTTAAAATTGGGGTATAATCGGCATATAACATTAGTTTCAGGTGTATAACATAATGATTCCGTATTTGTATGTATTGCAAAATAATCACCACAGTAAGTTTAGTTAATATCCATCACCATAGAGTTATAAATTGTTGTTCTTGTGATGAGAACTTTTAAGATCTACCCTCTTAGGAAGTTTTAAATATGCAATACAGTATTATTAACTATAGTTATTACATGCCCATGACTTACTTATTTTATATAACCAGAAGTTTGTATCTTTTGACCCCTTCCCTTCACCAGTTTTGCCCATCCTCCCCATTCCCCTGCTTTGAGCAACATTTAATTCACTTTGGAAAATAGAAACTTGTTTAGTAAAAGCATATGATACTTATTCATTTGAGTCATTTACTTTATCAGGTCTCGGAAGCGTACCAAAAGGATTTTACAAAGATTTTTCAAATAACTATCCATGATACCTGTTTTTCTTTCACTTAAGGCATCTTCTTTAACTCCAGTTACTCAGAAATTGTTGGAGGGAAAAAAAAAATACTGTTCAAGACCCATTTGCCAACACAGAATTATTTATAACATGACAAATTTTGGTCAAAAGTCTGGAGCTTAAGATCTAGCTCATTCCATTTATGGAAGATCTCTTTGATATAATATATATATAATATAATATAATATAATATAATATAATATAATATAATAATAGGCAAAACCATCTTTATTGTCAAATAATTGGCCTGCGAAACTGACATTTCAGGAGAAACAGTCTAGCCTTATGTTTCAGTTTAACAAACGTGTTAATACTCATCTTGGGCGCCTGGGTGGCTCAGTGGGTTAAGCCGCTGCCTTCGGCTCGGGTCATGATCTCGGGGTCCTGGGATGGAGTCCCGCATCGGGCTCTCTGCTCAGCAGGGAGCCTGCTTCCCTCTCTCACTCTCTGCCTGCCTCTCTGCCTACTTGTGATCTCTGTCTGTCAAATAAACAAATAAAATCTTAAAAAAAAAATACTCATCTTTGTGAAAGCCACCTCATTTTGGATTTTTAGTTCTCAAATAGAGAGGTAGATAGGGGATGAAGCTCTGCCAAGAGTCTGTTGCAAGGATCAAAAAAAAGGTGCTGTCATCTTCAATGTTTCTTTTTACAGTTTGTTTGCTTTGCTCTCAAAACCCTCTCCTTCAGGAGCAACGCATTCCTCAATAATAGTTGGGGAATGGGGAAAATGAGGCCATTAGAGGAAAAACTGCCATTGCTATGGGACTTCAGAACATCTCAAGAGGACCAGCATACTTGCTCTCTAAGACCACCCTTGGTCCATAACAGACACGAGTTTAAAACAGGAAAGACACTCGCCCTGCCTTAGTGCTGTGATGAAGGGAGACTCACCCAACCTCAATATCTCCAGTTGTCCCTGTGTCTGACATTCTGGAGATTATTGTAGTAAGACTGAGAAAGGGCGAAAGAGACCTTCTTTTATAAAGCAGGAACTGGGTGAGTATGAGGGAGGGGTGGGAAGGAACTGAATCCCTACATGTGCACTGCAATTCCCCTCTCTGGCAGATCAGGTTTAGTAAAGAGTACACATGTGCACACTAAGGATCAGAAACAGATTCCCTTACATTCTCTGTGTGTGCCTATTGCGTGGACACTCTCTGTGAATCCTGGGAGCCCTCATTGTGGAGTTCTCTGGCCTTTCAGATCCAAAGGGAGGGTAGACAGCAGTGCTAGAATCAGTGTCCGAGTATCTAGTCATAGAGATTAGGAAGGCAGTTGGCTACCCTCTGGCCAATGGTGTAAGTTTTCCGAAGGAAGTCAGAATTCCTAATTTTCAGGTGAAGAGAACCAAATCTCTTATTTGCCTACATCAAATGTGACAGGAAGTATAAATGTTTTTTAACATTTTTAATTTATTTATTTGACAGAGAGATAGAGAGCAAAAGTAAGCAGAGCAGCAAGCAGAAGTAGAGAGAGAGAAGCAGGCTCCCCACTGAACAGGGAGCCGGATGTGGAGCTCGATCCCAGGACCCCAGGACCCTGGAATCACGATCTGAGCTGAAGGCAGCAGCCCAACCAACTGAGCCACCCAGGTGCCCCAGGAAGTATATTTTTTGCTGCTACATTGTTCAATGGTTTAACTTAGTCAAATATACAAAGTAGACAAACCCTATTTTAAGTGGGCTCCTTTCTGCCCTGTCTGTAACGCTCCTGACTCCTGGACCTCACTCCTAGGCTCAGGCATCAGGAAGTCTCAGAGCACGTCTAACCATTTAAAACCCCCCACCCTGGGACCCTACTCAAAACTTCTTCCCTTATGCTTTGAAATTAACCTCACTCAGCTCCTACCCAATTCAGACTCTCAGTTTCTCTTTATGGTTGACTTTCCCAAGGAAAAAGGTGACCCGATTTTCTGATTTGCATAATTCAGACTTAAGTGTGAATGGTCCAAAGGCTTAATTCTTCCTGAGGTTGCCTCCCTTCTAAAAAAAGGAGTTATCCATGGAATACGGCCAGAGCTATTTTGTTTGAGGGGTGGAAGCAGAGAAAGGGGAGTTTCTTTTACTCTCCTCTCCCTAATACCGAAAAAGAGAAATTCAGCCATTTTGTTTGCCTCCCTACCCTCCCCTTTCTATGCCTAACCTACTTACAAATACACTCAGGCCTCTGTCTTTTAGTGGTACATTGCATTCGGGAGGACACCACATAAGTAACTGACCCACCAAAGAATGAGCTCAAATAGCATCCTTCTAGCTTCATGAAGGGAACAGGCTTCCCAGGTGCTCACCTGGGTATCAGAGTGACTCAGGCTGGGGAGGAGATGAATGCGTTTACACTGCTAAGAATGAAGAAGGCAATTCTTCCTGAGTGCCACCCAAAAACCTAAAGGGTCCTGGTATTTTCCACACACGGAGCCCCCATATCCTCCAAATGGACCCCCATAGAAGTATACCTCATCTCCAGGGCTGCCCAGAGAAGGAAACAATTCTATCTCCTCATATCGCTATTGTTTCTTATGCCAATGAATTGTTCTAATTAGAAAGAATTCATACTACTTCACAGCACGATTTCTTTAGATTTCCAGTCATTCTACTAATCAGCTGAGGTTTATATCACAACGCCAGTAAACAACAGCAAAAAATATTAAATACAACCTGGAGGAAGCTAGAGGATGCAGCTCTGACTTTTTACTTCCGGAACAGCCTCTCCGAGGCCTGGCTAGCAAATTCCCTCCCTGTTTGCATTTTGTGATCCCAGTTCATTGAACAGGGGTACTCCTCTGTTATGGATAAAAGTCATGGAACCCGATGAGTCCTTTTAGATCTTAGAGTCAATTACAGAGAAAGAGTGACAACAAATGAAACTTGGCATCAGACTTTATTTTTAGTGCCAAATATTAAACAACCAAACCAGGAGACTGTTAAAGAGTAAAACATCTCAGGGAATTAATCTTCAATGCAGATTAATCCCTCTGGGCATTTGGATGGAAAGATGTGTTTTTAAGCTATTTTTGAAAATCAGAAAGTTCACAGTCAAAGGAGCAAATTTTTATTTGCCCTGTTTTTATGTCAATAATTAATTCCCAATTTCCTTGTACCTTGTACAGCCCCATCCCACCATCTCACTGCATAGAGTGCCAGCGGGCCAAGTCTTTGGAGGGATGGCTCTCCACCAAACACCACGATTAAAAGCAAAAGAAGCAAGGGAAAAAAATGAATGTGGTAAGTTATAAATACCTAACCCTTTGTGTCTGCGCCTGAGTTGTCACGGGCTTGGTTTCCCTTCAGTGCAAACTATGCTAGAGGGAAAGGAGGGTCATTTCCAAAGGAGGTGGGTTGCTTTACATGATGCTAAAATTGTATAATTGCGTCAGATTTTAGACATCATTAGGCCCAGCTAGTGGTTCCCAACTTTGACTGCATAGTCCATCATTCTGGAGCATTTAAAAATGTCCAATACCTGAGTTCTACTTCAAATCAGTTAAACAAGAACATCTGTGCTGAGTCCCACACAGGGGTATTTTTAAGTTTCCCCAGTGGTTTTTAACATGGGCAGCCAAGTTCGAGAACCATCCCCTTTCACAAACACAAACAGTGAGCCCCAGGGAGAATCAGTGACCTGCCCAAGGTGCCGTGAACTAGTTTTCAGTTGAACCATTCCTACCTAACTGCTTTTGTGACATCCTCTATCTCTGGTGAATACTTTATAAACAGAGACTGGTTGGTTCATTCAGGAAACAAATTATTTACAGAGCACCTATAACAGATCAGAGACATTCGGCTGGTGGCTGGGGAAAAAATAGTGAGCCTTTTACAGGGGAGATTTCTGCCCTCAAAGAGTTTCCAGTCTAATGGGAGAGACAGACATTATGGCATAATGATAAAATAACTGTAAATTGTAGCTGTGACAAGTACTGGGAAAGAGGGGCTCACAGTAGACTAAGAAGCTGACTCCTCTGCAGAAGTGAAAAGTGAATGAGAGCTGAAGGAGATTAATTAGGCAAAGGAGGGAAAGAAGAATGGGGTTGGATGAGAGGAAGGAAGCAACTTCTTGCTCTGGGTAGGACAACTGCATGTATATAAAACCCTGGGAGTGCCTGGGTGGCTCAGTTGTTAAGCGTCTGCCTTCGGCTCCGATCATGATCCCAGGTCCTGGGATAGAGCTCCGCATTGGGCTCCCTGCTCAATGGGGAGTCTGCTTCTCTTCCTCTCTCTCTCTCCTTCTGTCTCTCATGAATAAATAAATAAAATCTCTAAAAACAAAAAAACATAAAAACTTCCTGGCTTGGGGCAACTGGGTAGCTTGGTCATTAAGCATTTGCCCTTGGCTTAGGTCATGAAGCCAGGGTTCTGGGATTGAGTCCCACATTGGGCTCCCTGCTCAGTGGGAAGCCTGCTTCTCTCTCTCCCACTCCTCCTGCTTATGTTTCCTCTCTCGCTGTGTTTCTCTCTGTCAAATAAATAAATAAAATCTTTAAAAAAAAAAACCTCTGTGGCAAAAGACAACGTGAACTGTCCAAGGAGCTGAAAGAAGGCCAGTGAGGCACACAGGGAAGTGTCGGGGGAGCTAACAACTATGTTAGTTGATGTCATTTATAAATATAACCTCTACCTTAGAAGATGTACTTAACCTTGTCTCTACAGGCACAGTGAAACAATTTACACACATCACAACCTTACCCCTTCATGTTCAGTTTAAAACAAACGCATGATATGTACCCACAAAGAAGATTCAAACAGCCTATGGACCCCCAGTTGGCCAGTGGTTCTCAACCCTGGCTACACTTCATCATCACATTGAGACCTTTAAAAATGCTTATGTACAGGGCACTTGGGTGGCTCATCAGTTAAGCGAATGACTCCTTGGTTTTGGTACAGGACACGATCTCATGGGTCATGGAATCGAGCCCCATGTGGGGCTCCACACTCAGCAGTAAGTCTGCTTGAAGATGCTCTCCCTCTGCCCTTCTCCCCACTCACATGTGTACCCTCTCTCTCTCTCAAATAAATAAATCCTTCAAAAAATGCTAATGCCCAAGAGATAACTTAGATCGACTTAATCAGAATCTTTTGGGGGGGGGGTGGGGAATCCAGGCATTAGTATTTTTGTTTTTTAAGCTCCCTTGATAATCTCAAGGGAAATCAAGCCAAGACTGAGTACCACTGATGATCTGGTCAGGCAGAATACAAGGAGAAGAGAGATAAATTGTGTTTGTGTTTGCTCCTCTCTATCTTTAATTATTGCCTCCACTCAATGCATTAGGACTCACCATGTAATGGTGATCTCCTCTGTGTTATAACTTCTTAATAAGCAGCTGGATTGGAATTAAAGCTGCAGGAACACCAGGGAGAGCTCCTAAATAAAAAGTCAAATTCTCTGTTCCTATTTCTTCTTTGCATTCTCTCTTTTCATCTTCAGTTTTTCCCTTTCTACTGGTTCTGTGCATGTTGTTTCAGAAAATAAAATCTTTTGGGGCGCCTGGGTGGCTCAGTGGGTTAAGCCTCTGCCTTTGGCTCAGGTCATGGTCTCTGGGTCCTAAGATCAAGCCCCGTGTCGGGTTCTCTGCTCAGCAGGGAGCCTGCTTCCCTTCCTCTCTCTCTGCCTGCTTCTCTGCCTACTTGTGATCTGTCAAATAAATGGATAAAATCTTTAAAAAAAATAAAATAATAAAATCTTTTATTTTGAGACTATAGATTCATATGTGATTGTAAGAAATATGTACTTTTTATCCAATTTCCCCCAAAGGTAACATCTTGCAAAACAACAGTAGGATATGACAACCAGGATGTTGACATTGATACATTCAAGACACAGAACATTTCTATCACTATAAGGATCCTTCACGTTGTCCTTTAAAGCCACAGCACCTCCTACATCCTCGCCTACTCCTTTACCCTGACAACCACTAAACTGTCCTCTATTTCTACCATTTTGTAATTTAGGAATGTTATGTAAATAAAACCATACAGTAAATAGCTTCTGGGATTGGCTTTTTTCACTCGGCATAATTCTCTGGGGATTCATCCAGGTCATTTCACGTATCAATAATTTTGTTCCTCTTAACTGCTGAGCAGTATTCCCTGGTATGAATGTAGCACTATGTGCTTTAACTGTTCACCTATTAAAGGACATCTGAGTTGTTTCCAGTTATTGGCTATTACCAATGAAGCTGCTATGAATACATGTGTACAGGTTTTTGTGAACATATGGCTTCACTTCTCCAGGATCAAAGTCTAGGATTCCACGTGTTGAGCATTATGGTAGTTAAACGGTTGATATTTTAGAAATTGCCAGATTCTTGGAATCCCTTGGGGGCTCAGTTGGTTGAGCAACCTCGTTCTGATTTCAGCTCAGGTCATGATCTCAAGGTCCTGAGATGGAGTTCTGCATCTGGCTCCACGCCGCGGAGCCTGCTGCCTTCCTCTCTGCTCCTCCCTACGTTTGTGCTCATTCTCTTGCTCTCTCTCTCTCTAAAGTAAATAAATAAATAAATCTTGAAAAAAAGAAAAGAAAAGAAATTGCCAAACTCTTCTGAGTGGTTATACGAGTTTTTGTTCCCACCAGCAATGGATGAGTGGTCCAGTGTCTCCACATCCTTGCCAGAATTCAGTGGTGTCACTATTTTTTTATTGTACTATTCTGATGGGTGCTTAGGAAAGACTCCTTGTGGTTTTAATCTGCATGTCATTAATGGCTAATGACATTGACTACCTTCTCATGTGTTTATTTGCCATTACAAATGGTAAATATCCTCATCAATGAAATGTCTTTTCATGTCTGTTTTCTGACTGGATTGTATTTTTATTGTTGAATTTTGAGAGTTCTTTATATGCCCTATATGCTAGTCAAATATGTGGTTTGCAAAATATATTTTCCCATCTGAATACTTTTACTTTTTTAACAATAGCTTTACATTTTAACAAAATCCAATTTGTCAATTTTTCCTTTTATGGATTGCATTTTGATGTCAAGTGTCCTTAGCTTTAGCTCACAAATATTTTCACCAATAATTTTTTTCTAAAGGTTTTATAAATTGACCTTTAAATCCATAAACTGTTTTGAAATAATTTTTGTATAAGGTGTGAGACTCAGGTCAATATTCGTTTTTATACCTATGGATGTCCAAATGCTCCAGCACCATTTGTAAAAAAGGCTATCTTTCCTTCATTGAAATGCTTTTGCACCTTTGCTCACTTAGGGCTTCTTTACTTTGCTGCATTGATCTATCCATCTCTCCGTCCGCTAATACCATTCTGCCAATCTGTCTTTTAACTGCTATGTTTAGACCATTTACATTTAGAGTAATCATTAATATGTTAGGACTTATTGCTAATACAACCTGGAGGAAGCTAGAGGATGCAGCTCTGACTTTTTACTTCTGGATTAAAATTAAAATTAAATTTAATAAAAATTAAATTTAATAAAATTAAAATTACTTTTATTTTTTTGTTTGATTTCTTGTTTTTGTTTCTCTATTATTATTCTCCTGCCATTCTGTGGTTGCTTGAACATCTTTTATCATTTCATTTTGATTTATGTGTAGTTTTTTAGTGTATCTCTTTATAGATTTTTTTGGTGATTGGTCCAGGTAGTCTATTATTTATACATAATTTTATAACAGTTTATCAGTGTCACGATTTAACCAGTTTGATTGATGTAAAAAGAATTTACCTCCTTCTACATCTTTTTTCTCCCCCTTACTTACAAGACTGTCTTAAATACTTCCTCTATATTCATTTAGAATGAATTATGTTATCATTTTTGCTTCAATTGCCAAACATAATTTAGAAAACTCAAGAGAAAAAGGAAAGCCTATATTACCTATATTTTTGCTTAATCACATTCTTTCTTCATTCTTAATGTTCCAATGTTCCTTTTCCTATTGTTTCTTTTCTGTTCTGAGAATTTCCTTCAGCCATTCTTTCAGGATAAGTTTACTGGTGACAAACTCCTTAGTTTCCCATTACCTAAGACTATGATTTCTTTCTCATTCCTGAAAAATTCTTTTTGCAGGGTATAGGATTTGAGGTGGACAGTCTTTTATTTCAGCACTTGAAAAATAATGTTCTCATTCCTCTTTTCCTCCACGGCTTCTGATGGGAAATCCATCATCAGGTGAATTTTTTCCCCATAGCTAAGTTGCCATTTTGGGGGGAGGGAGTCTGTTTTTGGAAGCTTAAGTATGAAAAGTCTTGGTGTAGATATCATTGGGTTTACCCTGTTTCTCCTATTCAATTTCCTGGATCAGTAGATGTAGGTCTCTTCCAAAATTTGGGAAGGTTTTAGCCAATTTCTTCAAGTATGTTTTCAGCCCCATCCTCTTTCTCTTCGTCTTCAGATACTGTGATGACATGAATGCTAGATCTTTTGTTTTAATCCTACAGGTTCTTTTTTTTTTTTTTTTTCCCTGTCTCTTTACCTTGTTTCTTAGCTTCAGTAATTACCATGGATCTCTCTCAGTTCACTGATTCCCCTGACCTCTGCATTGTCCTGTTGACTCCATCTACTGAGCTTTTAATTTCATTTAGTATCTTTTTCAGTTCTAAATTTCCATATGGTTTTTCTTCATATTGTTTATTTATTTGCTGGGACTTTCTGCTTATTTCCTGAGGCTGTCTTATTTCATCTGTTTCAAGCTTATTCTTGATTACTCATTACTCATTTATCGTAGTTGCTTTCAAATCTTTGTCAGATAATTCAAACATCTCTGTCATCTTGGTGTTGGCATCTATTGATTGTCTTTTTTTTTTTCCCTGTTGCCTTGAGATCTTTCTGGTTCTTGGTAAAACAAGTAATTTTTTACTGAAACCTGAATATTTTCATGGTATGTTGTGAGACTCCAGATCTTATCCAAACTTTCTGTTTTAGCTGCTTTTCTCTGACATCACTCTGGCAGGGGAAGAGGCAGGTGTCTGTGTGGCTACTTCTAGGTGCAGGTGGAATTCCACATTCCCTCCTTGGGATCTGTTGACACGCAAGTGTGTGGGCTTTTTGTTAAACTTGGCTGGGGGGTGGGAGTTCTGGTCCCCATGTATCCTCCCCTGACACTAACCCAGTGGGGAGGGGAGGAGTACCTAGTTCCTGCCAGGGAAAAAGGGAAGTCCAGGCTTCCCATGTGGTCTCCAGTGACACCAAAGCAGTGACACCAAAGAGGGGAGGAAATCATTACAGCAGAGAGAGTGAAAGAATGTGCAAGTGTAAGGTCCCCATTTGGCTGTCGTTGGCACGAACGGAGGTGGCATCATGGTTTCATCTATAATGTTTGGCTGGAATAGGCTGGTGCTAATCTAGGAGTTTTCTATTTTGCGAGATTGCCCCTTTCTGGGTGCTTTGGCTAGAAAGAGTAGGCTTTAGTTAGGACTTTTTCATCAGTGCCCACTGGCATATCTGTGTTCCTGGTGTCTTCAGTTCCTAGCCCAGGAAAATCCAAGGAACTCGGTTCCCTGTTGTTCTTTGAAGCCTAACAGTCCCCAGCTCATCTGCCTTCTTCTCTGCACGGTTCAGAGTCTCCTTATGTTTGTTTTGTCTATAATGCTAAAATGTCCAAAGTTTTTAGTTGTCCTTAGCAGGAAGAATAGAGGAAAATACATCTTCTCTAATCTCCCAGAGGTGGAACTTGGCACTATGCTTTAAATATGCACCAGGTCTCTCCTTTTGAAAAAGAGATACAACTTCTTAGTGACAGCCACATTTTTGTGGCCTCCAATGAAAAGCTTTGTGAATTAATCAGCTCTTTCTATTACTTCTCTTTTATTACAACTTGTTTTCTCTGAATTTCCTAGATTTGTGTTTCCATTCCTCAGGCTTCTGCTAAGACTGCTCTCAAAGATTATGTTAGCCGCACACTCTTTTCTTTAAATTAAATCCAAATGTCTGCTGCATTTAGAATTGTTTGGTCACTCTTGTTAAAAGTCCATCTCCCTTCGTTTCTATGACCAAATGTTTGAATCCCAGCTCTTTCACTAATTGTCTCTATGAGTTTATGCAAATCACAAAAGCTCTTAGAGTCTCATTTCCCTCATTGTAAAAATGGGTATTATAATCCTGACCTAGAGCTTTTAGGGCCAAATGAGGCCAAGTGATTTTATATGTGTTTAATAAACACCAATTAGCATCAGACAGTATGGTAAGATATACATGCAGTGAGTATAATACATCGTCAAGGATATGACACATAAGAGACAGATAATTGAAAACACATAGGGTAACTGGGAGGGAGCATGATATGCACAGCAATTGTCATGGGAACATTTAGGAGCCTTGAGGGATCAGGCAAAGTTTCCCAGAGGAGACACATCTAGGCTGAGACCTGAGGTATGAGTAGGAGTTCAGGAACAGGAGAACGTATGAGATGTGCTCTGCATTACTCTGAGGTATCAGAAGAAAAAATTATATTTTCTGTATAAAAATATTTTCAGTTTCATGCTATTCCAATGAATCGAAAGTGAAGTTCAGTTTCAAAGAAATTTGTACATATTATATGTAATCAAGTCCATTTTCAGCTTTGGTGAAAAAGATCTGTACAAGAAGTCTTTTTGCTATATAACTTCTGGTCTGTAACTGTGATCTTTGAAAATGGAGAAGAGTAACTTTTTAAAGACTCGTTATTAATCCACTTGAGAGGGATTACCAATGACATAATCTGATAATTTTAACAGCAACTAATTCCATTAATTGCCTTTATTCATATTTGAATATTTGATTGGGTTCTTCCACTATAGTTATATTCATCAATTCGTGCTTATTTTTGTAAGTATAAGTATATTTTATATATATGATAATTAACCAATTGCCATATTCCCAGAGTTAAAATTTTTTTCCTCTCAAACAAAATAACTCAGTCAACCATGCTCAGACAGCTTCCCCCTCGACACCCATCAAGATCGATGCTGTTATGCCTTTTTCATCTGGAGCTCACTGACAGCCCACCATTCTCCATCTTCACCAGCTCCATCTTTGTACCCTCTGCTTTTTCATTACCTTTAGGCATATCCAGGAGAACACAAGGTTGTGCTTTGTAATTATCATCATTTGCTTCTAATTTGCTCTTCAACATCAGCAATGTGAAAGCGTTTCATTTCCATATCTCATTTCAGTGTGATGGCTTTAAAAATAAATGCAGCCCAGGTAAAGTGTTTTCTCCTATTCATGATTGAATGTAATCATGGAGTTAGAAGACAAAAAATTTTTTAAAAATCCTACTGGTAGTATGATTTATGTCTCATAGGACAGAAAAGTATATTTTCTTTCATGCTCATCTTTCTGAATATTGATTTTGGGAGCCAGTGCTACTCTGACACAACTGCAGATGTTGAAGAGATTTGCTTTGATGCACTACCTCCTACATATATGCAGTGTGACTCTTTAATCCTTGAAGACTAGGAAAATTTCAGCAAACTAACTGTTCCATTGCTGATGATCAGCCAACAAAATATTGCCACAGTAATCCTATGAAGAACAAAGGGCATTGAGCCAGTTGTCTTTCTTTGATGATACTGCCACACAGCAAAAGGGACAGTGACTCAAATAGTTTTTCTCGAAATATGGCAAAGGCTTTAACAACATTGTACACCAAGTTTCAATGACTTGGTGTCATTGAGACACCAAGTCTCATCAACGAGACAGGAAGTAAGGTGTCTATTGCCCTGTTGTAATATGGGTAGGTAGCTGAATCAAGGATGAAACCTGGAGGAAAATGTGATGTGGTGTGTATTGGAATCAGACCTGGGGCTCCTATATTTGTATGCAACATGCATGACTCAGAATCAGGAATACATTTATCAAATCTGTGGAGAATTCTCAATCAGAAGGGTTGTCATTGCTCTTAATGCCACTGACAGCATTCAAAATGACCTTAACATTTTTTTTTAAAGATTTTATTTACTTATTTATTTATTTATCTCAGAGAGAGTGAGCGTGAGTGAGCACAGGCAGGCAGAGTGGCAGCAGAGGCAGAGGGAGTAGCAGGTTCCCTGCTGAGCAAGGAGCCCAATGCAGGACTCGATCCCAGGACGCTGGGATCATGACCTGGTTAAGGCAGCTGCTTAACCAGCTGAGCCACCCAGGCGTCCCGACCTTAACATTTTTTTAGATACTTCAGTATCAAAAGAAAGCAATTTAATGACATAGAGTAAGCAATAAATGAGAAGACACTTAGGACAAAAATCTAACAGCAGAAATTAAAAATTGAAATAAAGTATAATAAGATAAAAATATAGCAAAAAAAAAAGAGAAAAGAAATCCTTGGAAATATTAACTATAAATGTAAAGTGAATACACAGTTAACTATGACTATGGGGAAAAAATATATATCTTCTTCTTGAATAGCTAAGGGTTAAGGACAACTCCTTCCACTCTAGTCAGTCTTAGCTACATTTTTCTATGATTGTCTCCAGTTTGGTCACTACATCTTAAATTCTACATGAAAAGAGTAGAGAAGGTTCAGAGATGAACAACAAATAAATATTAAAGGAATAGAAGATCAGTTCATGAAGAAAGATGAAAGGAATGGAGTCTTCGCTGGCCTGGGAAGAAATAAGAGTAACAGTTGACTTGATTACTATCTTCAAGTAGAGGATGGATCAAGCAACTTGTGCTGAAGAGTTATTTTCCATTATTACTCAAATAAAAACAAAACAAGACATATAAAACAAGAGCCTAAGGAATGTTAGAAAAATGTTGGTTGGACTTAAGAAAAAAAAATCTTAAATATGGACACCATTACACCATGAAATAGAATACTTTAGAGCATACTGGAAATCACTGCCTTAAGCACATAAAATGGCATAATCAGTTATGTATCCAACTCTTGGCTTTAGCTCTGGTGGTAATCTCAAGGCTGTGGGATGGAGCCCTGCCTCAGGCTCCACGCTCAGTGTGGAGTCTGCTTGTCCTCCCCATCCCACCATCCCTACCCCACTCTCATAAGCATGTAAGCACTCACTCTCTAAAATAAATACAATCTTTTAAAAAAAGATTCTGTCTCTTATAAAATAAACATTCATTATGGAAAATCTAGAAAACATTGGTGAGCAAAGACATGAATATGCAAAGCCAGAAAGAGCTAAATTCTTCCAGTCTTTTCTTCACATATATGTGTGTATGGATATATGTGTTTATTTTACCAAAATGGAATAGTTTTGTTCATTCTACTTTTTAACCCGATCTTTCCACTTAAAAATGTATGTGGTCATCTTTTCATAACTTCATAGTATTTCACTGTCCTATAAAGCTGAATTTAGTTAACCAATTCCTTATCTGGGGTATTTAAAGTATTTCTAGTTTTTCTTTTTACAAATATGTGATGCACATTTATATAATTAAGTATTTGCAAACATATGTAATTAAATTTTTTAAAAGATTTTATTTATTTATTGACAAAGAGATAGAGAGTACAAGTATGTAGAGCAGCAGGCAGAGGGGGAGGGAGAAGCAGACTCCCCGATGAGGAGGGAGCCCAATGCAGGGCTCAATCCCAGAACCCTGGGATCATGACCTGAGCTGAAGGCAGCCACCTAACTGACTGAGCCATCTAGGCGCCCCAGTAATTACATTTTTAATGTAAATTTCTAGAAGCTGATTGCTAGATTAAAGGTTTGCAGAATTATAAAACTGTTAGTAACTGTTTCTTAATTATATTTCAGAAAACTTGAAAACTTAAACTATCACAGGCAGTATGAGAGAATGAGAGAATGCCCTATTCTAAGGACTCAGATATAACTGTGTATTATCATTTTAAAACATAATGAACATAAAACAACATTTTAAAACTAGACCTAACCAGAACCATCTTAAAACCTGTTAGTTTGGGAAGAGAGTTAAATAAATAATAAATATTACTTATGGCCCAATAACACTGACACTGAAAAAATAAATGTTAGAAACCCTCTGAGTTGCAAGGGTTAGAAAAGTACTTCAGGCAGGTTACACTGCACAAGTGCATTTCACCTTTGTAAAGAGCATCCACAAATTCCTCAGGAGGTGGTGTGTATAATGGGGCAGTTAGAACACTGCATCCTAGACCCACCCTGGACAACAGGTATGATCTTCTGTAATCTTAATATGAAGCAATAATTCTTGCTGTCAGAATCAAGAGCTGTGTACATACCTACTAGCCAGATGGCTTAGTCAACAGGTGGACACTCTTCTTGTGGTCTTTTCATGAATATGAACTTATTTTTGATTACAAATAAAAAGAGTATAAAATTGTCTTTTTCTTAATTTGGTGGTAAGCACTGTATCTTTTAAGAACTGAAGCCCCAAATACTGACTTCTTCCTTACTCTATTGATAAAAGCAGAATGTATTTTCAAATTCCAAACCAGGAGAAAAAGACAACAAATTTTAACTAGTTTAAGTGTTAGCAAATAAATTGTGCTTTGCATTATTACATTTCATGTATAACACAGGAAGTAATGTGCTATGGTTAGGATACCAGGTCTACAGTTCTTGTGGACATGAACCGTACTGAACTAATTGTTACAATATCAAAACAAATTTCAATAATAATATGTGAAGTTTTGATAATTCATATCTATTTTCATTCAATAACTTTCCTTATAGGTATCTTTGGAAATCTAGTGTTCACTCATTTGATCAAATATATTTACAATAAGTAGACCACAGTCTGATTATTTTGAAATTCCATTCAGTTAATTCAATTCCTAGCACAGTACAATTGATCTAATTTACTGTCAGAAATCCAGTTACTACAGCCAGAAAAAGAAAAGAAAAGAGAAAGGACAATAACCATCAAATCAACTATGCTATGGCTAATTCAATAGCAGAGTCTAGACCTAGCTGCAGAATATATTTGGTTTTCTTTAAGATTTTTCTTGAATTACAGTATTTCCTTTTTCTTCTATTTTAAATGGAAATTTATCATTTTTAGAAATCCCTTTCATTTCTCTTAACATACCTGTGCCTTAGGCAATATCAGATCAACTGGCTCAGAACCTCTGAACTCAGTGTGTTTGTTTATTTTTTTCTTTGTTTGTTCCTTTCTTTCTTTGTTTTTTAAACTCAGGATATTTTATGGTGGGTCTCACCAAAGATCAGGGCCTGAGAAATAGTCATTAAGTCCTCAGAAGAGAAGGAATGAATGTCTTGTGGTTATGACTCACCATTACATTTAGGGAACAGGGGTAATCTTGAGTTCTACACATTTACAACAAAAACCACATGCAAAATACAAATTTTATTAACACCTTATTTGCTCTTACTTCAAATCTAAAAATGTTTGCCTTCCGTTTAAATCATATTAGCAATTGTAGAGAACACTAATTGCACTTAACTGAATGGAGCAGTTCTGTTGACTGGTTTTAAAAGCTTCCTCTTGCATAAGACCTTTTAAATTAGTAGAACAAATATTGTTGAAAGTAAAGCAGCGTTAAAGTGATATATAGTATTGACTTATTATATTGTAAAGAGTCTGTGAAAATACACTTCTGATTAACCAAGGAATAGTATTTGAAATTTGAAAGTTGCTTATTCCTTCCGTTTTTATTTTTTTCTTCCTTCAATCAATAAACATTTATTGAGTACTTCTGCCAGGCACTGTGATAAACTTTGGATATATTAATGAGAAAGATGAGGAGGCAAGAGGTAAAGGCAAAGCTGCAATACAAAATAATGACAAGCATACATACCCAGATAACTATATACCAGGTAAGCTAATGGTAAAGCTGCCTGGAAGTATAGGAAATGTGGGGCAGGTCTGAGAGGTTATCTTGGGGACATGTGACACCTGAAGGATGACAGCACATTTAAAAAGTCAGTAGGGATATTCCAGGGAGAGGAGGCTGGAAGACGTGAAGGAGTATGGAGTGTTCAAAGAATGGCACAGAGTCACATATGAACAAAAGAGACCATTTATTCTGTGGGCAGGGATTTGCTCAGGAATTTCAGGCTGGTGAATAATCTGATTTGTGTTTAGGAAATTCACAATCTTCTGTGGGGAGGGAAGAGTGTGCAAGGGAAAGATGTAAGTCAGGAGGACCAAAGGGACCAAAAGGGACTCATTTATGATGGTCCAGGTGAGACAGGATGGGTCTCAAGGACCCAGAAGTAATGAGGAAAGAGACACAGTGGGGAGATTTAAGAGACAGCACAAAACCACCCTCACCAACACACAAAATGCTCAGTAATGAAACTGGACACTATAGATATATATGTATTTCACCTCATCTATGTATTTCACTTTCATATAAATTTCACTAACCACCTTTTTGCTACCTTCATAAAGGTGAAATGTTAGTATATTTTCAGTTTTATAAAGCAAAATTTAGGAAGCAGTACTTTGTAAAATCACACACTAGGCTAGAGCAAATTCTATTTTGTTTTTCAAAATATCTAATATTGGTCTCCAATTGATAAGAAGGGTCACAAAGATACTGAGAAAAGCAGCAGGCTACTGAAATCCATTTCCAGAAGCTGGCTCACCCCCTCACCTGTCTCTGAAAAAGAACAATTCTCAGAAGAACTCTATCACCATTAAAACTAGAGGTTTATGATTAACTGTGGGATCTCTGAGGTGCCAATAGTCACTCACATTCCTACTTCTTGGACTCAGTCAGTCCAGGAAACAGCCACCCAGTCAGGGATGATATGCACTACAAATGTGCATATATATAAATGTGGATACATTTATCCAGCCACGTACCATTCCCATCTTTACGATTCAATCCTCAGTTAAAGGGATTAATAATCCCTTTCAATGCATTATTCTGTTGAAGAATTCTTTAACAGGATAAGATGTGTACTGCATTTGGAAAAACAAAAGTTGTAAGACATCTTTGTAATCTGTTGGTTCATTCTATTTTATTTCTGGTAGTGTTTTTGCTGCTAGTTAAGAAAGCAGAATTAAAAATATAATGGAATCTTCTAAAGCAATTTACCAAGTTCAGTATAGTTTTGGGGTTGAATGTAATTATAACTGCGTGTGTTTTATTACCTTGCTTCAAAATATGGAGGAGATCATTAGTTTAACGATTAAAACCTCCTGATAGAAAGAAATTAACATAACAGATTGAGCAAATTCATCTTATTACTAGTCACCAGGCTTCTTTGGAGAGGGAAAACACACTGTAATTAATGATACAATTCTTGTGCACTGAAAGCTAACAAAAACACAAAGAATTCCCTCATTTTCATGAAGGCCTTTCTCCAAAGGCCTGGGAGCCACTGAGACAGGCTGGTAGTATAACTTCCCAATAGGGCCTGTACCAGCTGATACACTAAGGTAGTTAGTTACTCAAAGGATAAGAACCAACTCATGCTCCATTATAGCCTTCACAAGTTTCTTCCCTTAGAGCAAATACTAACAAAAGTTTAAATAATGCAAGTTTGGGCTGGCTCTAAAAATATTTTTTTCAAAGCCCATTGACATTAGTCACTTCCTTTCATAGTAAGAACTCTGCTAAGACAAGTAGAGGAGATGTGATTCATTTTGAAAAAGAGAAAACAGGTACACGAGGGTTAAATAGTTTTGCCAAGATTACCCATCAAGTTGATGGCTAAGTGGAGACTGGATGCCATTCTCTTGACTCTTATCCCTGTATTCTTCTTTCCCTCACAAAATATTTAAGATGACAATACTTCCCTCAAGAATAAAAGTAAGGGAATAAAAAGCCTTACCAACCAATAAAAAGCCTCTACCACCACTTTTGAAGTAAAAAGTACTTCCAATCATGCTTTGCTTAATTTGAGCTTCCATGAGTGACTATACAAACGTCCCTGCCCAAGCCTTAGACCCACTGTCATCATGGAAGGAAATTCACTGCACATTTTTGGAAGTGGTCCTCAAAGGAGAAATAGATGAATGCATCTCTCCATTTTAAAACTTACTTAAATGTTCTATTTTTAGCTTAGAATTGATTGTGGACCCATTTTCATCTTCACATCTGGCATTCCTAAATGTTCTTATTGCCAAGGGAAAAGAAAATTTTATTAAAAATTCTTTCCATGTGTGGAGAGTGAGGCATAGGGAATGCACCAAATGAAGACTAAAATTCATTTCAGATGAAAAATTCTTGGCCCAATTGTCTTCCAATGCAAAGATAAGATATCCAGGCCGAGGGACAGAAGTGGGTGATAAGAAAAGCCTCAGATGGTTTGACAGAGGCATACGGTTTTCTTCCCAGTTCATGGTCATTGTGGTTGACTGCATTGTCATAGTAATAACCATAATCGCAATGATTAAAAACTGCATTTTATAGCATGGTGAGTCTACAAAATACACCCATGGTGGTTATCCTATTGAATCTTCACAATAACACTGTGAGGTGGTTATTATTTTTTGTCCTCATGTTGGAGATTAGGAAATGGAGGATCAAAGAGAATACTACCTTAAAAAGCAAAACAAAATGAAACAAAACTTGGCAAAAATCATTTGGGCCTTGGGCACTGATGTCTGGCCAATGCCCATGCCTAGTTATTCTGACTTCCTTAAAACCTGGACCTTTGGATTCTGGCTTCTCTCATTACATCGGTGACAGGCTATGACAGGTTAGGACTCTGCGACACAGGCGTCCAGCCTCTGTTATCAAAAGGAGCCATACAGGGCTCTGGCCTTGGCCTCACCACCCCTTTGGGTGTCTGCTGTCTTCCACAGTGGAGATGGAATCAATGGGATGTCTGTGCCAAGGGATTTCAGATCAGGCTCCAGGCAGGTTCCCGGTGGTGGGCTCCTCCAGAGAGAGGAATGGCCAGCTCTTTCTAGGCCCCAGCTTATCCTGTACCTGGTGTTGTTTAGTTAAGGAAGGATGTTAATATTGCAATGTATATTTGTGCTCTTTTTTATTGGTGTGCGCAGGGATCCTGTACGATGGTAACCATAGTAACAGCAGAATAGGAGAAATGAGATTTCACCCCAAAAATGCATATCATAGGCTGTTTACTAAAAGTGGCAGATCTGCCAGTTCTCACAGATAAAGACAAAGGCTACTAATGTGACTCCCAGTTGGCTTCATCGTCATTCTACACACACACACACACACACGCACACACGCACACACGCATGCACACACACACACACACACACCACACACCCCTTTGCATTATTTATATGTATGCATTTCCTTTTTTAAAAAAGATTTTATTTATTTATTTGAGAGAGAGAGTGAGAGAGCATGAGAGGGGAGAAGGTTAGAGGGAGAAGCAGACTCCCCATGGAGCTGGGAGCCCGATGTGGGACTTGATCCTGGGACTCCGGGATTGTGACCTGAGCCGAAGGTGTCGCCCAACCAAATGAGCCACCCAGGCGCCCCTGTATGCATTTTCTTATTAATAACATTCAAAAGAAAAGTTTACTTTTTGAGGTTGAAAATGAAGAATCTTCAATATTAGATAAATGAGCAAAGCTTTTATATATATATATATATATATATATATATATATATATGGAGACACAGATATATATATGGAGACACAGATATATATATATATATGGAGACACAGATACACCTTCATATTACATGTGTGTTTTTTTTAATTAATAATGTTCAAAAAGAAATTTTACTTTTGGAAATTGAAATGTAAGAATGTTCTTTATCTGCTTTGTTCTGATACATAAATAAACACTGTAAATGCACAAAACATGCTCTGGGAAAAATGCTTTTGGTTTTTTTGCTTTGTCAATCATACTCGATGAACATAATAGTGGTAATCAGATAATCTAGTCTTCCACTCTCTCTCCTGGCACTTCAGCCGCCCAGCAAATCACCTATAACAACCAGAGTCTCTAACCACAAAATAGGCCAAGGGATGATTTCATCTAGTTCTAGGGAAACTGGGAGATGTTTAGGGGAGGAATAATAGATAGAGCAAAAGGGACAAAGAGACCTTGTTCTTCATTTAGGCCTTGAATTTTATATTATAAAGAAGTAAAAATGAATCTGGGAAATAATTTGGAAAAGCTCCTAAGACCTGAAAAGCTTATAAGAACTTTGGCTACAACTTTTCTAAGTTTCCCCACCATCCCTTTCCAGGAATGTTTTGTATTTATATCCAACCTGCACTGCTCCGGCCCTCAGTGGGCTCAGCATCTAGCAGTGATGATGAATTATATATATTCAAAGGCATGGATTTAATTCCATTTAAGTTGAAGGAATACAGGTTAGTGGCTAAATGCAGACTTTGGAAGGAGTACGACTTTGTTCAAAACCTGGTTCCTACATCTACTAGCTATGCAATTTCAGACTAATAACTTATTATCTCAGAGTGACGTGATAAATGAGGATTAATTGAAATAACATAAACAGTGTCTGGCATGTAATGACAACAAAAAGAAATGAAACATGGCTCAAATAAAGGGGCTTGGGAAAATCCGATCAGGGTAGCAACTGTGGCTGGTTGGGGATAGAAGAGGAAGAGGTTGAGCCATCCCTGAGAAGGAGAGGTCTGAACCACAGAGATGCCATAGGATAGCAAGACAGACAAAGGAAATAGGGTGACACATTGGAAAGCCAACTAAACTGATTTCCACCTCTTGATACGGATTTTAAAAGAGGAAAGGGATCAAGCGAGTATGATTTTTCTGAGGATTGCAAAGCAACTTGCACATAATGCACAGAGTGTTAAGGGAGGTGGGGGCGGGTAGAGGAGTATTTTTCTGGCAAAGAAGATTTTATTACAGATAGTGAAGGATGTGAAGATATAGATATGTGAAAAGGAGAAGAGAGTTCTAAACAGAGGAAGCATTATAAACAGAGAACTGGAAATGCAAGGGCATGGATGGGAAGTATGTGGCAGGCAAGGTGTTGACTATGGAGGGTACAAAGAAGGAGTAGAGTAGATGTGGCATATCTGCTGCATGACGGAAAAAAGGAAAGAAGGATGGAAGGAAAGAAGGAAGAAGGGAGGAAGGAAGGAATGGAGGAAAGAAAAACACAAGTTGGGACCCAATGGTTCGGGGAATGGAATGCTGAACTACAAGACTTGGATTTGATACTAAAAGAGGCACTTATGTGAAAGCATTTTGTAAAATAATATATGTTAGTTATTGCTTCTACTAGCAATATCATTTCATGGTAATAAGAAGCTATTAAAGTTGTTGAAAAAAATTAGCTTCACTGTGTGCTGTGGGGATGCTACATAATAGAAATAAAGCCACATATGTAATTTTAAACTTTCTAGTTGCCACAGAAAAGATGAAATTAATTTTAATATATCATATTATCATTTCAACATGTAATAATATCAAGATTGTAGATGAGCTATTTTATACTATTCTTTCTACTCAATATCAGGTATGGATTTCACACCTGCTGAATATCTCACTTGGGGTTCCCCACATTTCAAGTGCTCAATAGTACTTGGGACCAATGGCTCCTTACTGGTAACACAGGTCTCCAGGATGGGGTAGAGAAGTAAGAGGCCAGGAGAGAAGAGTGTTCAGGAGATGGCTGTAATAGCTCAGGAATAATGAGGGCTTGAATTGGGATAGTGGTAGGGAGAATGACAACAAAAAAGACAGTTGCAAGAATTGCTACAGAAGTAGAACCAACAGCACCTGCAAATTAACTTGACAATGGGGTCAAGGGAGAGGGAGCAACCAACGCTGATCCTAGTGACTCCAGGTGTGGGTTGGTGATGGCGTCAGCAGGACTAGGAAAGCAACAGGGCTGGTGGCTTGGGAGGGAAGATGGTTGGTGGGTTCAGTTTTGAATGTGTCTGGAGGACATGAAGGTGAAAAAGGCCAACAGGATCTTGAGATACAAGGGCTCTAGAGAGAGGATGGGCACTAAAAGGTAGATCTGGAAGTCATCACCCAAGGAGGAGACAATGAAACTCTGATTCTGGGTGACATCTCAGAGGTGGGAGCTTTGAAGGAGGGAATAAAGAGGCAAAGGTTAAAAATCCCACATACATGGAAAGGGGATAGAGTGAGGGAGGAAGAAGAGATGGAGAAGAAGCAATCAGAAAAGTCGAAGGAGGACTGGGAGAGCCCTAGGTCCAAGGTGAAGCACATTTCAAGAAAAGACAAGATCAGATTCTGAAAGGTGGGTGAGGAGGATAAGCACTTACATCCAAGAGGGGTTTTAAGGTGGTCGCTAGTGTGAACCTTCCAGATTCCAGGGCATACTGAGAACAGTAACTAATTCCATGGGATTAGACAGCATATGGAAAATGAAGTGGAAAAGTGCAAATATTATTATTTTAATAAATTTGAAAAATACATGAAAAATAAAGAAGACCTGTTCGAAGGAGAAAGTGAAGTTTGTGATGCTTTGTGTTCTGGCATCAGTAAGAAGTGTCCCTGTTTACAGACTCAGGAGAAGGGTCTGCTGGAAAAGGAGGGATGGAAGTAAGGAGTGATGATGGATGGATGAAGGCTCTCAAAGAGGCACGAAGGAACAGGATCAAAGATGCAAACAGAAGGAACGAGACGAACATCTATATCCTCCACTAAGACAGAAAGGAAAGGACAGAGGATGGAGTAAATTAACACATTTTACATTGGAAAGCAAGGAATTTGAGGCTCTCGTAAGTCAAACTTCTTTTCAACTAGTGGACATAATAATGAATGTGAGCGGAATAGTTTTTCATAGAATTTATGTAAGAATCTGAAACATATGTCCTGAATATTTATTAATAAACAATATTTATTAACCTTTTCCATGCTAACTGTTCAAGGTTTCAAGTGGAAAACACAGCCAACAGAACAGTTAGAATGTGTCAGGCAAAGCCTGATTACAGACCTACTGCCCAAAACACCTCTCACAGTAGCTTTCTTTGGTGAATTCAGTATGGTTTAGGGTCTGACCCTACTGCTCTGGATGGATCTGCTCTGGATGGATCCATCTCAGAGATAACCAGTTCAAAACATCCTTCCTAAAATGAATAACATGGGCCATGTCAATCTCTTCTTTGCTGAAGGGGCCAGTGCTTCAAGAATATTACTATCCTGTTTCAATTATAGAAATTTTGACCTTATTTCCTGTTGCTTACTTATAGATAAGGGGAACAATCATTTAATGAAACATCAAATACAAAACCAACATTTAAAAATAAAATTCAATTCATAACAGCATTGCTACTCAAACAATCCTGTAGTTTTGATCTACTGCTTGAGAATTTATGGTAGAACAGGAAAAAATCTTCAGTAATTTTAAAGTAAGTTAACTCTTGGTGAATCAGCATATACTGAAGGAAAGAAACATTCAAACCCATTTAACATTTTTCACACAAGTATTCCAACAGTTACACACACACACATATGGTTTCCTGAGAACACAGACCTAATTTTTGTGATTCTTAAAAGAGAATATGTCTGTTAAAAATGTGATGAGGATGAAATTAAGGATCATAAATTAGTAAGTGTAAAGAAGTTTCTGATTAGAAAATTTGTATTTTGTGTTCAGTGTTGGTCATTTTAATTTGGGTGGGAAAACTTAAACTATTTGGGGTATATTATAATGTGTAATTTGGATAATAAAAACACACACACTACAATAAATCCTTTCTAAGTGTTAAAGTATTATAATTCTATATTTTGGTTTATTTCAGGCCTCCACGCTTCCACCCCTACTTTGCTTAGCACTGCCAGGGCAAAAGGGATGGTAAGCAAACCCTGCATGGCTGGTTGACTGTGATCTGATTTACTCTCCTGCAGGGTTCTGGTAGTACCCTGATACCTCCCTGACCAACTTGAGGCAAGACATGGGCTGATGTTTTTATGTCTAGCTCCCCCTGCTCCATCTATAATTTTTTTTTTAAACATGGAAAAGTTCTTATTTTGTCAAGCTTGATACAGTCATCTCTCTACTTATAATACTAAATGAACATACCCAGAAAGGAATACGAATGTGCAACCTCAGCCAGAATATGTCCTGATCTACAGGGGAACACACCTAGGCACACATGAAAAAATCTTCTAAAGCTTAAGTAAAAGTGATCATTTTCCATTCCATTTCCGCCAACTGTTCTGTGGGGAAGTACAATACTGCCAGAATTCCTACAGAACAGATTGTTGATACAAAAGGTAAGTTTTTGGAGTCAGGATAGAAATGAAACCCTGGCATTGCACATCTGAGTCTCTGGTCTAATCTAAACCCTAGGTCATCTTCCAGAGCCACAGCTGAAGTGAGGCCATGGCTTCTGCTCTCTGGGGTCTGGTCTTCCAGATCTGAGTACTCCTAAGGGTAAATCCTGGGCCCCTGGAACGAAATTACTAATCCTTATAGGAACTTTGACTGAGTTTCAAAAGAGCTTAGTATGTAAAAGAACTCCTGTGTAAATTCTACCGGAACCCTGGAGGGGTCACCTGCACCTAGTTCTAGGAAAGGCAGAAAAAGGCCCAAGCATGGGTGGCTGTGGCTATTTTAAATGCAGCTCCATAAGAAGGCCTTAAAAATAAGATGTGGCACCCCAGAAAGAAGCACGTGAGAGGAGGGGAAAAGAGGGAATTCCAGAGTAGTACTTAGATAGAAAAGGGTCAGTTTTTATATTATATAGTGTTCTATCTGGAAAAAGAATTAGAGCAAGAGTTTTGGCAAAACACTTATATCCATTTTTTCCTGAATTTTTTTTTCTGATCGTTATTATTATGTCTTAAATATACAGGGATTTGTTTTTATTTTAGTAGCTTTAGACCTATAGGCCCTTTTGTGGTTTATGTGTACCCAGTCAAGAGTGGAGAGCTCGGGGATGTGTGTGTGTTTCAGGGCTGCCTCATGTGATCAGAGATAGTTCTTGGATCTGAGTACCCAGGGGCTGATTTTCAGATCTTCTGCCACAGGTCAAGAAGAATTAATGTCCCCATACATTTGCTACACCCTGTGGTTTCTCTGGAGAGGGAGAATTATTTATGGGTATATCTCTTATGAATTAGAAAGAGGTCTCAACTCTACCTGGGGTGACATGGGCTTCTTCCATGGAAAAGTCACCCAGTAGCATAGAAGTAAGAGGGTAAGTACCTGAAAGGATGAGGGAATGTTGGTCATTTGTGGATTTTCATCACCTTATTTAGTAAAGTAATTAGGAAAATAGGTTAATCAAGAACAATCTAGTTTCTAAAGAAAAAAAAAATGTGGACTACTAGGAAGGTTGAAAGTGGGACTGATGATAAAACTATAGAAAGTGTTTGAAAATTAGCCACAAAATGGCCTAATAATGGCTTGATGATGAGGTAGGCACATAGTTCTTGGTACAAGCCCCTCTTCTGCCTTTATTCTATCCTGCAGGGTGGCTGGCACATATAAAAAAACTCTACAGGTAAGCTCATAGCAGAAGACTACAGAGTGAAGGGGTGGGAGGAACTGAAAAACCCTAGAGTGACAGCGGTAAGCAGGCTGCAAACTCCTGAGCTGTTTGGACCCAGCCACAAGGTGAGTAAGAGTGAACTCACCCTCCCTGACAATTCATTTTCTCCAAGTTATTCCAGTGAACTGCAAGGTCATACCTAACTGGATTTCGGGGTGGGGTAGGAGGCGCTCAGTCAGGGTACTATGGTACCACATATGCGGTATTACACTACATCACCCACCTAAGGTCTTCAACAGCCCAGCTCCCTGTCCCCACACTTCTCAATGCCTAGTGTTGAATAACTTGTGCTTTTACTCCCACCCCAGGTTCTTTTTTTTTTTTTTTTTTAAAGATTTTATTTATTTATTTGAGAGAGGCAGACACAATGAGGGAGGAAACACAAGCAGAGGGAGTGGGAGAGGGAGAAGCAGGCTTCCTGCTGAGCAGGAAGCCTGATGCGGGGCTTGATCCCAGGACCCTAGGATCATGACCCAAGCTGAAGGCAAATGCTTAACCAACTTGAGCCACCCAGATGCCCCCCACCTCGGGTTCTGAATTCCATCTTACTCTTGACAAATGGGAACTGAAGGAGCCCAAGGTCAATTATTCGAACCTTAAGCTCCCCTTCCAGTGACCATTACTAATTAAATATTTACAGCTGTGCACTAGATCACACACCAGAGGCACAAAGAGGATATATTTGAGTGTTTGAACTGAAATGTAAAGAAAAAACAGGAATTCCCAAGGATCTATCCTGACTTACACAAAACACCTGCTGTAGAGTTTGCAGAATACCCAGGAGTCATTGTTCAAAAAGCATTAAGTATTTCAAGACAGTGACAATAGAGCAGCAAACCACATGGGGTTCCCATCTGAGCAGTGATTGCATGTTCATGAAGCCAGTCATAGTTACACAAACTTGTTCTCTTTGCCTAATCCCAGACTCCCAAGAAGTTGGAACCTGTCTTTTATCACTTTCCACTCATTCTCAGTAGTTGAGTCTGGATCCTACTAAGTTCTGACAGACTTTGCTGGCTGCCTAGAATTTTGCTGTATGCTGTGGACTCTCAACACGCAGTGTCATTGCAGCCAAGGTCCAGGACACCACATTCCTACCTGAACTATGCCTTCCATCTGTTGCCATATGTCTAGATGTCCTTCGTTGCCTGATCAGTAGAACCTCCATTTATGGTCAGCCAGACTTCCTCTCATCCTTTGAACATCAGACACCATGCCCTGAGGGGTTGAATGGGTAGTTATAGTTCAGGTCCTGGACCTTCCAAACTCTTACTCTGGCTCTGGAAGTGTGGGAAATTGTGAAATCATAACCCTATGGTGAAAAGAAATATCCCAGTACCCCAACTCAAGTGGACCAAATGAAAAGCAGTATGACTGTTCTCCTGGCCCTTTTATATCAAAGACTTTGCTTCTCTCCAAGGAAAAATGAGCCAGTGGGAATAGCATTACTCCCTAAAGATCAACAAAGAATTTTGGTATGAACATAGCTGCCTAAATCGACATTCTCCCTTTCTCCTCTTGAAAAGCATCCAAAAGCACACTCAACTTCTGGCAAAACTAGAAGAAACTCTAAAATATTTGTTAAGGGTTGCCAAAAGCAATCAAGTTCACTCAGGAGCTTTGTGGAGAATACTGGAGAGAAGCCAAACAGAAATTACAATAGTAAGAACACAGCTGTGGGAGGTCTTACAAAGTAATGGTAAAAATACACTCTCTGAAGTGAAGAGGTCCATTCCAAAGGGACCTTCCCTGCCACAGTGGGGATGGAAGTGGGAGTGAGGTGACCTGGTTCGGTTCAGAGAAGCAAAGGAGAATGAATTACATCATGAATCACAAAGACAAGCCATATTTGCAGGAAGCAGTCTGTCTTAATGGCAGCCAAAAAGAAGAGAGCCTCAGAGGTTTCTGAATCACAGCTGCATGCAACCCTACCCTGTCCCTTCCTGTCTTAAATGAAAAAAAAAAAAAAAAAAGTGATAAAACATCTAAAGTATTTAGTTTCTATAGTTGAAATAGAGGAACCTATCAAGGGATCTCCCCTCTCCCCTGCTGCTAACTCCTAAAAGGAGTGGCTTCCACCAGAAAATTTTACCAAATCTTTAAAAGGAATATAATTATACTGTTATTGAAACTGCTCCAGAGGGGAAAAAAATTAAAAGAAACATGCACAAATTCTTTTTATGTAATCATAGTATTAACGTCAAAAGATGATGAGTCCACAAAAAAAAAACATTCCCAAACTACAGGTCAATATCACTCATGGATATCAAAGTGAAAATCTAAATAAAACACTAGCAACCGAGCATATCATGTTTAGCGAAATAAGTCAAGCAGAGAAAGACAACTATCATATGATCTCCCTGATATGAGGAAGTGGTGATGCAACATGGGGGCTTAAGTGGGTAGGAGAAGAATCAATGAAACAAGATGGGATTGGGAGGGAGACAAACCATAAGTGACTCTTAATCTCACAAAACAAACTGAGGGCTGCTGGGGGGAGGGGTGTTGGGAGAAGGGGGTGGGATTATGGACATTGGGGAGGGTATGTGCTTTGGTGAGTGCTGTGAAGTGTGTAAACCTGGTGATTCACAGACCTGTACCCCTGGGGATAAAAATATATGTTTATAAAAAATAAAAAATTAATTAAAAAAAAAAAAAACACTAGCAAGGAGCACCTGGGTGGCTCAGTGGGTTAAAGCCTCTGCCTTCGGCTCAGGTCATGATCCCAGGGTCCTGGGATCAAGTCCCATATCGAGCTCTCTGCTCAGCAGGGAGCCTCTCTCTCTTTCTCTCTGCCTGCCTCTCCTTCTACTTGTGATCTCTGTTTGTCAAATAAACAAATAAAATCTTTTAAAAAAATGCTAGCAAATGGAATTAACAGTACATTAAGGAATAATGACTAAAGGACGGTCCAATATTAAGAATCATATTAATATAATTCACTACCAGTACTTCCAAGAAAAGAAAATTATATGCTCATCACCATTAGAAAAAAATTTTTTTGAAGAATACATCACAAAATGAGAATTAAGAGATCCTTCCTTTGCGTGAGAAAATACATTTTTTCTTAGGGCCAAAGTAAACATCATGCCTAGGACCTGAGACAACGAGAGTAAAAAAAGGGAGAAAGAGTTTTCACTGTATATTTTTATATGCCTCGTGATGTTCAAATCACATGAATAAATTATCTATTAAAACTATGCATACTATGTTAAAAGGAAAAGACCTTATCAGGCCTTCATTCCTTAGCTTTTCACTCATTTTCTTCTGTGGCGAACAATTCCTATGTGTGAGGTACCTTAAATCCTTCACCTCACCTGCCTCCAGAGAGAAGAGAAACTTGAAGAAGGTTAAATCCAATAAAATAAAATAAAAAAAAATAAGTAAGTAAATAAATAATAAATCAAGAAAAAGCCAATGAGACCCATAGGAGTCACTTCCTATGAGCCTTCGCATGTTTACCCTTCTTCCTTCCCCCGCTTCCCACAATGCTATCCCAGAACTTTGATCCAGGAATGTCCATGCTCTGAGAGCTAAAGTGAAGGAGGGAAGGAGATGGGAGGTCACTCTCTGTGAGGCGGAGTGAGTAAAGTGGGGAGTGTGCTTTGAGGCCCTCTGCACATTGAGGGATGCCTGTCCACCCAGTCCCGCTTCCCTCAGTCTTTCAGAGCTAGAGGTACCATTCAAAGGTGCTGGGGGAAGAAGTAGAACATAGTCACAGCACAGCTAGGTGAGTTATCTTATTAAAGAAAGGACATAAGAGCCCCCATATCATTGAAAAGGAGGGCAAAGGTATTAAAAATTGTAATCTTCAGGCCTATTCTGATTGAAAGAACCAAAAGCCTCAAGGATACAGTAAAGACATATCAGTTGCTACATAAGCCAACTCTGCTCATTTACTGAAATCAGTATCTTATATAAAATGACTACATGTCTAAAATACAAATTTAAGAATTTGTTACTTGGAAGAATGACAAATATTTCAAAATGTGCCAAGAGTATCTTACCCACATATTTACTTTCATATCTTTTACATGATATATCTTTTTGTCTGGAGACAAACAGTAAAAATTAGTGGGTATTTTTAAAAGTCTGTGGATCATAATTTTTTTTTAATTTTTTTTATTAACATATAATGTATTATTAGCCCCAGGGGTACAGGTCTGTGAATCATTAGACTGTGGATCATCAATTTTAAAACTTTGCCCTTTGGTTAAGGAGAGAAAGGAAATTACAACTGAACATGAAATTTATAAAATGATGAATTATAATGGTAGTCATAGTGATTTCTACCTTTCTCATTTAATCTCAGAATCCAAAACCAGTTTATCCAGACTTAATTAAGCATCACTACTAGCTGGAGATTGTTTTCTATCCTACCTTAGGACAAGAATGGCATCTGAGAGAATGGAATCAATTTTGCAGAAGAAATCAGGAGTAAGAACAAATGACTGGTTCCCACCCTTTGATCAGCTGGTAAAGTGGTCCCAAACTTTCGCTGCAATCTCAGTGAGCACATTTGTATAGAATTTAAGACTTCCTTCTATTTTGGAGTCTATACCTCAATTCTGCAATCACTTGAAACTCTCTACAAAGCCAAGGTTGAGAGAATCCATGTGGTTCCATATATGTCCATGTCATCAGGGCACGAAGGACACCCAACATACTTCTATAACCTCATGTTCATTTCCATATGGGTGAACAATAAACACTGTCCAACAAACTAAAACCCAGATGAAGAACTGGTGCTATAAAAAATTTTAATGAGTGTGTTTTCCCAGATCTCCTCCTCAAACTGGACCAACAGCCAGCCCAGGAGCTACCAGTCAAGAGGAAGAATACCTAGAATGGGAAAAGGTAGCAAGTGTACACCAGGCAACTTGCCAGCTGCCTTTTGGGTTCATGTTCAATGCTTGTTCAATGTTCATGGGATACAAGCAACAGCTGTTTCAGGGTGCGAGGAGGTGGCAGGGAGAAGGAACAACAAGAAAAGCAAACCTCAGAAAGGCAATATCTTCTTTTAGTCCCAGATGTGGCAGATGACTGACTCACCCCGCCTACCACACACAGCAAAGCAGGAAGAGAGTCACAGGGTGTAAAGACGGGAGAGTCTAAAAGGACAGACCCAACTTCAAGAAGAGTTTTGCCAACTGCACCACTGATGGGACATCTATTCAGGGTGAGTGGCTTGAAAGAGGCCCCTCCTGGGCAAAAACACGACTGGCAGCAGCCCTCAGGAACCTCTTAATCAGGAAGGTCTGGCGCCACGAGAGAACTTCAAGGCCACTCACTCGTGTGGCTTTGACTGGGTCCCAGGAAGCAGAGCCCGAGCCAAGTAATTTTGCAAGTGATTTATGAGGCAGTGTTCTCGAGAGACAAACTTGTAAGGAAGTGAGGGAAGCAGAAGCTGCCAGGGGAAGGATAAAGCAAAGATATTCTACTGAAATCTCACCTCGGCGTCATCCCCTGGAGGGCTCTAGAGCGAAAAATAGATGCATGACAGAGTTCTTTCACCTTGAGGAAAAGGAGCTGGGGTTTTGTACCCCTGGTACAAGTCACTTGCAGGTCTCTGGAGAGTGGGAAATGTGTAACCATTCAGGCAGGACAATGAACCTCCAATACAGGCAATTCTCCAGTGAAAGTTACACGTGTGAGTCCACAGCAGCCAATGTTCATGGAGTGGGAGGGGCTGGTGGGTGCGCTGTGGCAAATGTGTGCAGGGCTGACAGCTGCTACCACAGCTTGCATAGCCTAGACTGCAAGCTCAACCACTTAGTGCTCAAGCTTATCTCCTTTCTAAAAGAGCTATCTATATTCGTAAGTGACGGCTCTTATTACACTAAAAAAAAAAAACCTGAAGCGGGGTGCCATTATTTCCTGTATTTAGGAGACATTTAAAAATTTCAATTTCCCATTATGCATAACAATGCATAATTTCAAAATATTGCCATGAACACACTACATCCCTCACCAGCTACCATGGTCTTGTGCTCTTTTCTGATTCCCAGTCTCCAACCATATCTCTTTTTCCATCTCCTTTTGTGGCCATAAGACTTCTCAGGTCCTGTCCCCACTGCTCCGGACTAATGGAATCTATCCTTTAGAAAAGGAAGTACAAGTGAGCAAATCTCAGAACTTCTCCCTCAGAGAACAATGAGTCTCTTTTCTCTACCAGTGGACTCCAAAAAAATTAACTGAATCATGTCTCTAGATTCCAAATTGCCATTTTTATGGATCCAGATGTGTTGGAGGCCTGCAAGTAATTTTTGTGTGGCTGGGGCCTACAGTGAGGGAAAGTGAGAGAGGAGGCAGGAGTGACAAGTAGAGCCTGATCATGGAGATCCTTGTATGTCCTTAGTCAAGGCCTTATTCATGGACATGCAGAACGTCTGTGTGAAAATAAACCAGCATTTAATAGATGAGAAACACATTGCCCAGTAAGACAAGTGACATGACTGACCAGTGGCAGAAATGAGACCCAAAGCTGTTTCCTAGTTTCATCTAGCGTTTCCTAACAAGTCGTTCCTTCAAAGGCCAGACCTGGTACTTTATTCCATGAGCAGATAAGTCTCACACTCCTCTAAATAAATCAGAATTCCCAACACCCCACCCTCAACCACTCTAGTTTAAATGCCGGCACAAATACCAACCTATATAAATTCCTGATTTTGCCCACAAGCTGTTCAAGATTTCATTACTGTGTGGCTTGTTTGCCTACCAAACACCTTGTTCTCACCATAATTTCAGCTCTGGGATGCTCTGTGTGTGCAACAGTGGGATATGTTCCATAATTTGTTATATTTTTCAGACACTTAACTTTCTAATGAAGTGTTTCAAAACAGCTTCCAGTGCAAAGTGGTACAAAGAGGCAACTCTCAACTTGCCAACTGGGCATAAATAACTAATGTCGAAGCCTTAAAATCACAGATCCTTGAAATATTCTGAGGACAGTCCACTCCAATTGTCCAAGTAAAGTCATTTCTTTTCTTTTCTATTCCAAATATATTTTCCATTTCTTGGAAGGGCATTTCCTCTGTGACTTTTCATCTGCTGGTGGGCAGGGCTGTCTCACCTAATCTCACAATTAGGTGTTAACCGAGTTCCGTTCCACTTTATGCCTTTTCGTAATCAAGGGATGGCATATGTTGAGCACCTGCTGTGCATTCCGTACTCAACTAGATGACTTGCATATGTAACCTCACTTAATCTTCACAACAATTCTGTGAGGTAAAATCACATTTCCTGTTTTACAGTGAAGGAGAGAGGCTCAGGGAAGTTAAATGTTTAATCAAGTTCTCATGGCACAATGATTCACACTAGGGTCTCTTTTCTTCAAAGGCCTTGATTTACCTACTATGCAATACTTTCTTCTCTCCATACTTGTATCCACGATGGGATGCTTCAAAGCATTGTTTGGTATAAAAGTGCGATGAGTGAATACCATTCAAACAATAAACCTCATCCTAAAGTTTCCATTTTCTGTTCTGCATATGAAGACAATGAAACCTAACCTTACAAATGAACTCAGGAACAGATGAGATGATCAAGAAGAAAGTGGTAGAAAGTAATAAACTGCTACAGAAACATAAACAATTATTGCATGTGTGGCATACAATAGGCACCACAGAGAGATTTGGGGGTAGAAAACAGATGTTATGGCAGAGAGAGCTCAAAAGTCATGCAGGTTTGGCTGACACAGAGATTCCGGGAACTGAATGCATTTCCTTCCTGGGGCTGTTTCATGTTGGTACCAGTAGAAGTGCCCTGTATGTCCCCTCGACATCTCCTGATAGTTCTGGGGTGCTGGAGAACTAGCAAACCTATGAATGCCTTGGGGATCCCTCAGAATAGCCATTGGACAGTTAAATGCCTGAAGAAAATAATAATTCCTTAATGAAAACTATTAGTGCTAATATGTTAGTGCTTACTGTGAAGGACAGACAATAACTAGATTTAGGTAAATGGAGCCCATTCTTTTCTCTGCTTTCAGATAGGATCCTGGGGACACCTGGAGATTTCTTCTCCTCTCACCATGTGGCCTGGAGCCAATGGGCAACCCCAGCCTCACCAACCCCAGCGCACTATAGACTCTAGACAAGGCAGGTTTGCTTGGGACTTGTTCTCCTCAATGGTGCAATGAAATTTCCCATGACAGCACCAACATATGGCTTCACCAGTTGTTCTGCACAGCTCTCAAAAGATTATTTTATTTTACATTTAATTTTTTTAGATTTGAGAGAGAGAGCATGTGCATATGGGGGGGAGAGAGGGGCAGAGGTAGAGAGAAACTCTAAGCAGACGCCACACTAAACCTGAAGCCAGACATGGGGCTCCGTCTCACAACCCTGAGATCATGACCTGAGCCGAAACCAAGAGTTGGACACTCAACGGACTCTGCCACTCTGTCACTCCACGAAAGACTATTTTGCCAGATTATTGCCCCCTAATATGGTTCTGGGACAGGGTTGTCTTATTAGCACCTGCCTTCAGTCAGTGCTCACTGCCTCCACAAGGCATTCTTGCTACATCCCGGGGCACTTCATTTTGGCATTAGAGATAAAACTAATAGTTGAGAACTGACTGTGTAGCAATACACCACGGAGCACCTGGAACTTGGTAAGGCTCTTTCACTGGTACCCTGTAAGTGTTTATCCAACTCTTCCTAAAAGAGAGATTTAAAGTGAAGGACAGGACTCATGGAGAGAACCCACTTGTAAGTAGCATCAAAGGACACCACAGATCCCTGTAGTATGGGAGCCTCATGCCAGGGACATGCATGATACAAGAACAAGGAAAAAGGTAAACCACTGGCCAGTAATGGATCAAGATGAGCAGAACTGGCTTCATCTCCACTCTGCTGCCATTTTCCCTCTGGAGGACTCCATGCCTCATTAAGACTTTCTGTGTCCCAGTGAGTGGAGCAGTGGCGAAAAGAGGACAAAGGACCAAAAAAGCAAACAACAAAACTGCTCCAAGAACCCCCAAGGCCCATGATCTCTTCACTCATTCAGGAGCTATGACTTCTAGGAACCTCTGGTGACTGAAGCCCCAGAATCCCGCAGACCCAATGTTTTCCCACGGTAGCTCTTTCTGTGGAAGCTGAAATAATTTCTCAACCAATTAGGAGTTTTATTAAAATAATGGAGCCTCATAAAAGGGTTCCTATAAAACTTTCAATCTAATAAAGTCCTTTTTGATTCATGGGGATTTTTTATAACTTCTTAACTTTAAAAGTATTATATCTTCATTGTTTAAAAAATGGTCATGGAATAAAAACAGAAAGGTAACAATATATATACAAAGCACTCACATTTAACATTTTTATGCTCATTCTTCCAATCTTTCCTCAACCCAAAATATAAAGGAAGCTTGGGAGATTTTAATAATTATTCCCCATGGGGTTTAACATGGACCAATCCCTCCCTACTCCTTTTCACATGTTGCTCGTATGTCTCTAAAGTTCTTCCCTCTCACTCAACGTCTGGCTAATTTCGTCATCCTTAAGATCCCAGTTAAGTGTCATTTCCTCAGTGAAGCTGTCCTCAACCTATTACGTTCTTTTTGCTATTTCCCTTCTAGGACAGCATTCCTTTCTTTAAACCACATCATTATGTTCATAACCATTCACTCATTCATGTGACTATTTGATTAAGATTTATCTTCTCCACCTAATGGTAGACTGCATGAGAACAGAGACCACACTGGATTTGTTTAACACTTTATGCCTATGGCCAAGCACAGTGCCTGGCACACAGAAAATATTGATAAATATTTACTGAATAAGGCACCTATAAGAAATTATATTCTGTACAGACCAATATCACAATGAACTGTTTAACACAGATCAACAGTAATTCATCAAATGGCCCCTTCCCTGCCTTAAAGTAGCAATTGCCCAGATGTGTGTTCCTATGGAGTATATTTATTTCTAGATTATCTAATAATGAGATTTTAGTGAAAAGAATTCTTCCAAAACATGTCCTTTCTTTTTCTCTTTTCCATTTAGTAATAAAAAGAAGAGAGAATCTATAGACTCATAATCAGGTTTTTAGAAGTCATACTGTCATTTCCTCCAATATTTGGGTCTTTTAATACATAATGGTTGAAAAAAATCAGGAATAGTATCAAGAGTCAACATCATCTGAAATCTAGTTTCCCAATGCTTTCACCAGGACTGTTCTGTCACATTAATTTGCTATATTATATCTCTTGTGTGGTATCTCCAAGTTGGAAAATCTTTGATGATATTTTTCATTTGTTAAATTTTTCTGTGATAATCATGGAGAAAGAAGTTCCTTTGGGCCTGCTCATTTTTTTTTTTTTTAAAGATCTTACTTGAGAGAGAGAGAAAGCAGGAGTATAGGGAAGAGGGAGAAACAGACTCTTCGCCAAGCAGGGAGCCAGGCATGGAGCTCGGTCCCAGAACCGAGACCATTCCCTGAGCCGAAATCAGATGCTTAACTGACTAACCCACAAAGGTGTCCCTGGGCATGTCCATTTCCGAAAGAAGTGGCTAGACATCTGTCAATGAAAAATGCCGAGAAGATCCTCTAATAAGTGTTTTTAATAATAAACAAATGCTACTGCTCCAATTTCTCTAACCTCAGTAAGCACAAGACATGCTACACTGAGGCAAGAAGAAAATTACTTCTTAAATTGACTAATGTGAGTGACAATATCTGTTAGAAATTTTTCTCAAGGGAGGAGTCAAGATGGCGGAGAAGTAGCAAGCTGAGACTGCTTCAGCTAGCCGGAGATCAGCTAGATAGCTTATCTAAAGATTGCAAACACCTGAAAACCCATCTGCAGATCGAAGAGAAGAAGAACAGCAATTCTGGAAACAGAAAAACAACCACTTTCTGAAAGGTAGGACCGGCGGAGAGGTGAATCCAAAGCGACGGGAAGATAGACCCCGGGGGGAGGGGCCGGCTCCCGGCAAGCGGCGGAGCAACCGAGCACAAAATCAGGACTTTTAAAAGTCTGTTCCGCTGAGGGACATCGC
>NC_081560.1:86629488-86666816 GCF_022355385.1 Mustela nigripes | reverse complement strand
AAGAGAAGAAGAACAGCAATTCTGGAAACAGAAAAACAACCACTTTCTGAAAGGTAGGACCGGCGGAGAAGTGAATCCAAAGCGACGGGAAGATAGACCCCGGGGGGAGGGGCCGGCTCCCGGCAAGCGGCGGAGCAACCGAGCACAAAATCAGGACTTTTAAAAGTCTGTTCCGCTGAGGGACATCGCTCCAGAGGCTAAACCGGGGCGAAGCCCACGCGGGGTCAGCGTGGCCTCAGGTCCCGCAGGGTCACAGAAGGATCGGGGGTGTCTGAGTGTCGCAGAGCTTGCGGGTATAGGAACGGGAAAGCCGGCTACAGAGACAGAGCCGACAGTAAGCTCGCAGCTCCGTGTTACCTTGAACCGGTCGCAGGCTCGGTGAGCTCGGAGCGCGGCCGGAGGTCAGGCAGACGGGAGTAACTGGGCGCTGTTCTCTGAGGGCGCACTGAGGAGTGGGGCCCTGGGCTCTCGGCTCCTCCGGGCCGGAGACCAGGAGGCCGCCATTTGTATTCCCGTCCTCTGGAACTCTACGGAAAGCGCTCAGGGAACAAAAGCTCCTGGAAGCAAACCCGAGCGGATTACTCACCCCGGCCCCGGGTAAGGGCGGTGTAATTCCGCCTGGGGCAAAGACACTTGAGAATCACTACAACAGGCCCCTCCCCCAGAAGATCAACAAGAAATCCAGCCGAGACCAAGTTCACCTACCAAGGAGTGCGGTTTCAATACCAAGGAGAGCAGAAGAATTCCAGAGGAGGAGAAAGCCAAGCACGGAACTCATGGCTTTTTTCCTGTGATTTTTTTTAGTCTTGCAGTTAATTTATTTTTTTCTTTTTCATTTTTTTTTTTTCTCGCCTTCGGGTAAAATTTTTTTTTTAACTGTTACCTTTTTCTTTTTTAACGATTTTTTACTAGTTTATCTAATATATATATATATATTTTTTTACATTTTTCTTAGGTGTTTTCTTTTTTTAAAAAATTCTTTTCTTTTCTTTTCTTTTTTCTTTTTCTTTTCTTTTTGTTTTTTTTTTTTTCTTTCTTCCTTTTTGAACCTCTTTTTATCCCCTTTCTCCCCACTCACGATTTTGGATCTCTTCTAACTTGGTTAAAGCATATTTTCCTGGGGTTGTTGCCACCCTTTTAGTATTTTACTTGCCCCTTCATTTACTCTTATCTGGACAAAATGACAAGACGTAAAAATTCAACACAAAAAAAAGAACAAGAGGCAGTACCGAAGGCTAGGGACCTAATCAATACAGACATCGGTAATATGTCAGATCTAGAGTTCAGAATGACAATTCTCAAGGTTCTAGCCGGGCTCGAAAAAGGCATGGAAGATATTAGAGAAACCCTCTCGAGAGATATAAAAGCCCTTTCTGGAGAAATAAAAGAACTAAAATCTAACCAAGGTGAAATCAAAAAAGCTATTAATGAGGTGCAATCAAAAATGGAGGCTCTAACTGCTAGGATCAATGAGGCAGAAGAAAGAATTAGTGATATAGAAGACCAAATGACAGAGAATAAAGAAGCTGAGCAAAAGAGGGACAAACAGCTACTGGACCACGAGGGGAGAATTCGAGAGATAAGTGACACCATAAGACTAAACAACATTAGAATAATTGGGATTCCAGAAGAAGAAGAAAGTGAGAGGGGAGCAGAAGGTATACTGGAGAGAATTATTGGGGAGAATTTCCCCAATATGGCAAAGGGAACGAGCATCAAAATTCAGGAGGTTCAGAGAATGCCCCTCAAAATCAATAAGAATAGGCCCACACCCCGTCACCTAATAGTAAAATTTACAAGTCTCAATGACAAAGAGAAAATCCTGAAAGCAGCCCGGGAAAAGAAGTCTGTAACATACAATGGTAAAAATATTAGATTGGCAGCTGACTTATCCACAGAGACCTGGCAGGCCAGAAAGAGCTGGCATGATATTTTCAGAGCACTAAACGAGAAAAACATGCAGCCAAGAATACTATATCCAGCTAGGCTATCATTGAAAATCGAAGGAGAGATTAAAAGCTTCCAGGACAAACAACAACTGAAAGAATTTGCAAATACCAAACCAGCTCTACAGGAAATCTTGAAAGGGGTCCTCTAAGCAAAGAGAGAGCCTACAAGTGGTAGATCAGAAAGGAACAGAGACCATATACAGTAACAGTCACCTTACAGGCAATACAATGGCACTAAATTCATATCTCTCAATAGTTACCCTGAATGTGAATGGGCTAAATGCCCCTGTCAAAAGACACAGGGTATCAGAATGGATAAAAAAACAAAACCCATCTATATGTTGCCTCCAAGAAACACATTTTAAGCCCGAAGACACCTCCAGATTTAAAGTGAGGGGGTGGAAAAGAATTTACCATGCTAATGGACATCAGAAGAAAGCAGGAGTGGCAATCCTTATATCAGATCAATTAGATTTTAAGCCAAAGACTATAATAAGAGATGAGGAAGGACACTATATCATACTCAAAGGGTCTGTCCAACAAGAAGATTTAACAATTTTAAATATCTATGCCCCCAATGTGGGAGCAGCCAACTATATAAACCAATTAATAACAAAATCAAAGAAACACATCAACAATAATACAAAGATAGTAGGAGACTTTAACACTCCCCTCACTGAAATGGACAGGTCATCCAAGCAAAAGATCAGCAAGGATATAAAGGCCTTAAATGACACACTGGACCAGATGGACATCACAGATATATTCAGAATATTTCATCCCAAAGCAACAGAATACACATTCTTCTCTAGTGCACATGGAACATTCTCCAGAATAGATCACATCCTCGGTCCTAAATCAGGACTCAACCGGTATCAAAAGATTGGGATCATTCCCTGCATATTTTCAGACCACAATGCTCTAAAGCTAGAACTCAACCACAAAAGGAAGTTTGGAAAGAACCCAAATACATGGAGACTAAACAGTATCCTTCTAAAGAATGAATGGGTCAACCGGGAAATTAAAGAAGAATTGAAAAAAATCATGGAAACAAATGATAATGAAAATACAACGGTTCAAAATCTGTGGGACACAACAAAGGCAGTCCTGAGAGGAAAATATATAGCGGTACAAGCCTTTCTCAAGAAACAAGAAAGGTCTCAGGTACACAACCTAACCCTACACCTAAAGGAGCTGGAGAAAGAACAAGAAAGAAACCCTAAGCCCAGCAGGAGAAGAGAAATCATAAAGATCAGAGCAGAAATCAATGAAATAGAAACCAAAAAAACAATAGAACAAATCAACAAAACTAGGAGCTGGTTCTTTGAAAGAATTAATAAAATTGATAAACCCCTGGCCCGACTTATCAAAAAGAAAAGAGAAAGGACCCAAATAAATAAAATCATGAATGAAAGAGGAGAGATCACAACTAACACCAAAGAAATACAAACTATTATAAGAACATACTATGAGCAACTCTACGGCAATAAATTTGACAATCTGGAAGAAATGGATGCATTCCTAGAAACATATAAACTACCACAACTGAACCAGGAAGAAATAGAAAGCCTGAACAGACCCATAACCAGTAAGGAGATTGAAACAGTCATTAAAAATCTCCAAACAAACAAAAGCCCAGGGCCAGACGGCTTCCCGGGGGAATTCTACCAAACATTTAAAGAAGAACTAATTCCTATTCTCCTGAAACTGTTCCAAAAAATAGAAATGGAAGGAAAACTTCCCAACTCATTTTATGAGGCCAGCATCACCTTGATCCCCAAACCAGACAAGGATCCCACCAAAAAAGAGAGCTATAGACCGATATCCTTGATGAACACAGATGCGAAAATACTCAACAAAATACTAGCCAATAGGATTCAACAGTACATTAAAAAGATTATTCACCACGACCAAGTGGGATTTATTCCAGGGCTGCAAGGTTGGTTCAACATCCGCAAATCAGTCAATGTGATACAACACATCAATAAAAGAAAAAACAAGAACCATATGATACTCTCAATAGATGCTGAAAAAGCATTTGACAAAGTACAACATCCCTTCCTGATCAAAACTCTTCAAAGTGTAGGGATAGAGGGCACATACCTCAATATCATCAAAGCCATCTATGAAAAACCCACCGCAAATATCATTCTCAATGGAGAAAAACTGAAAGCTTTTCCGCTAAGGTCAGGAACACGGCAGGGATGTCCATTATCACCACTGCTATTCAACATCGTACTAGAGGTCCTAGCCTCAGCAATCAGACAACAAAAGGAAATTAAAGGCATCCAAATCGGCAAAGAAGAAGTCAAATTATCACTCTTCGCAGATGATATGATACTATATGTGGAAAACCCAAAAGACTCCACTCCAAAACTGCTAGAACTTATACAGGAATTCAGTAAAGTGTCAGGATATAAAATCAATGCACAGAAATCAGTTGCATTTCTCTACACCAACAGCAAGACAGAAGAAAGAGATATTAAGGAGTCAATCCCATTTACAATTGCATCCAAAACCATAAGATACCTAGGAATAAACCTAACCAAAGAGACACAGAATCTATACTCAGAAAACTATAAAGTACTCATGAAAGAAATTGAGGAAGACACAAAGAAATGGAAAAATGTTCCATGCTCCTGGATTGGAAGAATAAATATTGTGAAAATGTCTATGCTACCTAAAGCAATCTACACATTTAATGCAATTCCTATCAAAGTACCATCCATCTTTTTCAAAGAAATGGAACAAATAATTCTAAAATTTATATGGAACCAGAAAAGACCTCGAATAGCCAAAGGGATATTGAAAAAGAAAGCCAACGTTGGTGGCATCACAACTCCGGACTTCAAGCTCTATTACAAAGCTGTCATCATCAAGACAGCATGGTACTGGCACAAAAACAGACACATAGATCAATGGAACAGAATAGAGAGCCCAGAAATAGACCCTCAACTCTATGGTCAACTAATCTTCAACAAAGCAGGAAAGAATGTCCAATGGAAAAAAGACAGCCTTTTTAATAAATGGTGCTGGGAAAATTGGACAGCCACATGCAGAAAAATGAAATTGGACCATTTCCTTACACCACACACGAAAATAGACTCCAAATGGATGAAGGACCTCAATGTACGAAAGGAATCCATCAAAATCCTTGAGGAGAACACGGGCAGCAACCTCTTCGACCTCTGCCGCAGCAACATCTTCCTAGGAACAACGCAAAAGGCAAGGGAAGCAAGGGAAAAAATGAACTACTGGGATTTCATCAAGATCAAAAGCTTTTGCACAGCAAAGGAAACAGTTAACAAAATCAAAAGACAACTGACAGAATGGGAGAAGATATTTGCAAACGACATATCAGATAAAGGACTAGTGTCCAGAATCTATAAAGAACTTAGCAAACTCAACACCCAAAGAACAAATAATCCAATCAAGAAATGGGCAGAAGACATGAACAGACATTTCTGCAAAGAAGACATCCAGATGGCGAACAGACACATGAAAAAGTGCTCCATATCACTCGGCATCAGGGAAATACAAATCAAAACCACAATGAGATATCACCTCACACCAGTCAGAATGGCTAAAATCAACAAGTCAGGAAATGACAGATGCTGGCGAGGATGCGGAGAAAGGGGAACCCTCCTACACTGTTGGTGGGAATGCAAGCTGGTGCAGCCACTCTGGAAAACAGCATGGAGGTTCCTCAAAATGTTGAAAATAGAACTGCCCTATGACCCAGCAATTGCACTATTGGGTATTTACCCTAAAGATACAAATGTAGTGATCCAAAGGGACACATGCACCCGAATGTTTATAGCAGCAATGTCCACAATAGCCAAACTATGGAAAGAACCTAGATGTCCATCAACAGATGAATGGATCAAGAAGATGTGGTATATATACACAATGGAATACTATGCAGCCATCAAAAGAAATGAAATCTTGCCATTTGCAACAACATGGATGGAACTAGAGCGTATCATGCTTAGCGAAATAAGTCAAGCAGAGAAAGACAACTATCATATGATCTCCCTGATATGAGGAAGTGGTGATGCAACATGGAGGCTTAAGTGGGTAGAAGAAGAATAAATAAAACAAGATGGGATTGGGAGGGAGACAAACCATAAGTGACTCTTAATCTCAAAAAACAAACTGAGGGTTGCCGGGGGGAGGGGGTTTGGGAGAAGGGGGTGGGATTATGGACATTGGGGAGGGTATGTGATTTGGTGAGTGCTGTGAAGTGTGTAAACCTGGTGATTCACAGACCTGTACCCCTGGGGATAAAAATATATGTTTATAAAAAAATAAAAAATAAAATTAGAAAAGAAAAAAAAAAAAAAAGAAATTTTTCTCAAAAATAAAGGTTAAAAAATGATAGCAAAAAACCATTGATGTGGGATGCCTGGGTGGCACAGTCATTAAGCATCTGCTTTAGGCTTGGGTCATGATCCCAGGATCCTGGGATCAAGCCCCACATATGGCTCCCTGCTCTGCAGGGAACCTGCTTCTCCCTCTCCCACTCGCCCTGCTTATGTTCCTTCTCTCCCTTTGTCTCTTGCTGTCAAATAAATAAAATCTTAAAAACAAACAAACAAAAAAAACCCTTCTGTTTTATTAATTTCATGTTGTTCCACTCAGAAATAGAAAATAAATCAGTTACCATCTTCTAGTCATACAGTCTAGACAAGCATTTCCAAATATTACTTTGAGAAAAGGTAGTGTGTACTACTATGTTTAGAAATTTATCTCTAAACAAAGTTAAAGGTGTTCATTTATTACAGGACTTCCCAGAGTCTTTGTGAACTATAAAGTCGCTAAAATGAAATCAGAAGTGTATATGCTTCAGGGTGACTGGGTGGCTCACGTGTTAAGTGTCTGCCTTCAGCTCAGGTTGTGATCCCAGGACTCTGGGATCGAGTCCTGCATTCGGCTCCTTGCTCAGTGGGGAGCCTGCTTCTTTCTCTGCCTCTGCCTGCCATTCTGCCTGCTTGTGCACTCTCTCTCTCTTTCTGACAAATAAATAAATAAATAAATAAAATCTTAAAAAAAAAAAAACCAACAACAGCTTAAAACAACAGCTTGTGTTTCTATACAAACATAACAAACTAGCAGAGAATCTGAGAAAACAATCTCATTTACAATTGTATTGCACCAAAAAGAATAAAATACCCAAGAATAAATTTAACCAAGAAGGTGAAAGACCTGTACTCTGAAACTTGCAAGACAGTGATAAAAGAAATTGGAGATGACACAAATAAATGGAAAGATATACCACATTCATGGATTAGAAGAATTCATATCATGAAAACGTCCATACCATCCAAAGCAATCTATGTAATAAATGCAATCCATAGGGACACCTGGGTGGCTCAGTGGGTTAAAGCCTCTGCCTTCAGCTCAGGTCACGATCCCAGGGTCCTGGGATCAAGCCCCACGTCAGGCTCTCTGCTCAGCAGGGACCCTGCTTCTGTCTCTGCCTGCCTCTCTGCCTACTTGTGGCCTCTGTCTGTCAAATAAATAATAAAAAATCTTTAGAAAAAATAAATGCAATCCATAACAAAATACCTATAGCATTTTGCACAGAACTAAAATAACCCTAAAATTTGTATAGAATCACAAAAGACCCTGAATAATCAAAAAAAGTTTTGAAAAAGAAGAACAAAACTGGAGGTATTACAATCTCAGCTTTCAAACTATATTACAAAGCTATAGTCATTAAAACAGTATGGTAATGGCACAAAAACACACATAGATGAATTAATCTATGACAAAAGAGGCAAGGATACACAATGGGGCAAAGAGAGTCTCTTCAATGAACAGTATTGGGAAAATAGCTATATGCAAAAGAATGAAATTGGGACCACCTATACTGTATACAAAAACAAACCCAAAATGGATTAAACACCTAAATGTAAAACCTGAAACCATAAAACTCCTGGAAGAAAACATAGGCAATAAACTCTTGGAAATAGGTCTTAGCAGTATCTCTTTGGTTCTGTCTCCTCAGGCAAGGACAATAATAGCAAAAATCAACAATCGGGACTATATCAAACTGAAGAGCTTTTTCATAGTGATAGAAACTATTAAAAATTTACAATGTACAGAGTGGAAGAAAATATTTGCAAAGAATATAACCAATAATGGGTTAATATCCAAAACACATAATATATAAATACTAAAATATATGGTTTCTAAAATATACAGAATATATAAAATGCTATCAAACAGCATCTACAGAGAAATCATTTGTGAAAGGAGGTCAGTTGATACCATGAATGTCATTGTTGTTTTGCCTTAAGTAATTATCAAAAGCACTTTGACTTTCCACAACCCTGATATGTCAGCAGCCATCAATATCAAGGCAAGACCCTCCACCAGCAAAAAGATTATGACTTGCTGAAAGCTCAGATGATAGGTAGCAGTTTTTAGTATTATTTTTAAATTAAGGTATATACTTGTTTTTAGACATAATGCTATTGCACATTTAATAGACCACAGTACAGTATAAGTATAACTTTTATAGGGGGGCGCCTGGGTGGCTCAGTGGGTTAAGCCGCTGCCTTCGGCTCGGGTCACGATCTCAGGGTCCTGGGATCGAGTCCCACGTCGGGCTCTCTGCTCAGCGGGGAGCCGGCTTCCTCCTCTCTCTCTCTCTCTCTTTCTCGGCCTGCCTCTCTGCCTACTTGTGATCTCTCTGTCAAATAAATAAATAAAATAAAATCTTTATAAAAAAAAGTATAACTTTTATAGGCACTAGGAAAGAAAAAAAAATCATTTGACTTGCTTTATTGTGGTATTTGCTTTATTGAGGTGGTCTTGAACTGAATCCACAATACCTCTGAGGTATGCCTGTATGTTTAAGTTGATCCATATCAAGACTCTACTCGTCTTAATAACCTACAGTGGTTCTCATTGCCTAAAACACAGTTTTTGCAAGGATCCTATGCCCTTTGTGATTTGATTCTGGTTTACATTTCTAGACCTTTTTCTCAATACCCAGTGCAGCAGACATACCACTATTCCCCACCACACTGCATACTATTTTTAAACCCCTGTGCCTTTATCTCTTTTATGATTTTATCTTGGAATGTGCTTCCTCCCTGCTTTCCACCAAGAACCCACCTTCTCTCTCTGCTCCAGAAAATAAAACCTATACGTAACTCCTTGTTTATATCTTTTCAGCATATATGTCTGCTCTCTACATCCCTATTCTAAAGCCCCAGGATCTTTGAGGTCAAGGATAATTTCTTAATCTTTTCATTCACCTTGGCCCTAGCAAAGTGTCTTTTTATAATAAATATTCAAATATTTGTGCAACTGAATTGAACTGAATCTCAAAATAGACCTTCAAAAAGGTCTTGAGAAGCAGATCAGATTCTAATTGTTCAGGGATGACTTATACCTGCGCTTTCCAGAAGGCTGGGGACAAGCTAAATTAGGCTGGAATGATTTTCTTGTACTGTGGGGAATTTGGGAAGAAGCAAGAGGTCTCTGTATTTATTTCACTTTACCTCTCTGTTAAGTAGATCTCATGGACCTCCTGGCTTGGGAAGTTTTCCTCCTCCCTGCTAGTGGTAGGTCTGAAGGCAGAATGGTGAGCTTGGGGGCAAAAAGCGCACTGTGTGTTTGTGTGTGTGTATGTGTGTTTTTGTGTGTGTGTGTGTGCGTATGTGTGTGTAAGTGCGATAAGAGGGATAGGTATGTCCTGCAGCTTTATAAATACTTTTCCCTAAATAAATGTTTTACTTTTCTTTTTTCTTTTAGTGAAGGGTGAGCATCAAGGAACATGTGCAGTCCCTTCAGATCCTGTTTGTCAAACTCAGTTTTTAAAACAAATTTACTGTAAGATTTATTTAGCATGTACCATGGACCAGACCCTATTCTACATGGTTGACATGGGTATCTCACCCAATCCCCACAACAACCTTACAAAATAGAGACTGCTTTATTCTAATTTTACAATCAATGAAAATGAGATACAAAGTTGTTCTATAATTTGCCCAAGGTTATACTGTAGAGATGGGATTTAAAAACAGGATGTTCTGACTGCAGAGCACAAGTTCTCCACTGTGATGCATGGGTAGAAAGGCACAAAGTTGACATTCGATAAATACCTGTTTTCTTGGCAAATAGTGAAAGCAACTCATGAGATAGCAAGATTATAGGAACCAAGCACAATTGTACCAAAGATTTGATAATGTTAGTTGACCTACCTTCCATTTGCTATTCATTGTGTAGTAAATACAAGTTTAAAAAAATAAAAGTAGGATATACAGGTTTTCCACTGAGAAGTCAAACTGGTTAGAATGTACACAAAGAAAATCTTTATTGTCATTAAGAGAAAACTTTACACAGACCAATCACAAAATACACAAGAAAACATTTTAACAGATGGTAAAACTTAAGTTTGAAAGAAGCATGTATTCCCCACAGAATTCTAGTAGTTGTTCTCAATATGGACCGATTTATATTTCATTATTATATATGTTTTGCACATATAAAAATGTTAGTATAATTCTGAACCCTTAGTTTGAAAATAGTTTTCTGTTTTACTGTCTCTAGTTCCACAAAGAATGAAATCATAATTTCATTAAAATTTATAGTTATTTGAAATTGGGAATATCTTTCAGTAGTATCATTAATATTTGTTACCAGTCATGCAGAGGGTCTAATGAAGGAGTTTCCTGCAATGTTCCATCAAATTTTATTTTGATAAGGCTTGAAATCCTCAATCAAGGATTGGATGCGACATTTTACAATGAAACTGCATCTTTTAAGAAGCCAGGGTCATAAAAAAAGGACTATGCTTAATTAAAAGGGACTTAAGGGATAATAACCAAATATAATGGTACTGGTTTGAAAAAACCAAAGTACAGAAAAACCCTGGGTCATTTGGGGAAATATGGACTTGACATGAAATTTTACCTAGCTGGAAAGGAAATTATTGGTTGAAAAAAATTATATGGTAGTAGATATAAGAGTATTAACATTTTGATTAATTAAAAAATAAATATTTGCAAGTACCATATACATATATGCACACAAGGTATATGGAGAGATCTACAGAATGGTATGTGATAATCTCCAAGTGGTGGGAATACAATGATTTATTCTATTCTTAATTTTTGCTTGCCTATGTTTTCTAAAATTCTACAAAGCACATGTAATATTTAAAGTTTATTAAAGATAGAAGAAAGTAACTTTTGAGGACTGTACTTCATATCACCTATTTGATGGAAAGTGAGGCTAACTTCTTAAAAATGCAACTTCCTAGGGCACCTGGATGGCTCAGTGGGTTAAGCATCTGCCTTCAGCTCAGGTCAGGATCTCAGGGTCCTGGAATTGAGACCCACATAGGGCTTCCTACTCAGCAGGGAGCCTGCTTCTCCCTCTCCCTTTGCCCCTTCCCATCCCTTGGTGTGCTCTCTTTCTCTCTGTGTCTCAAATAAAAAAATAAATAAAAAAAAATTTTTTTAAAGGCAGCTTCCCTCCACTTCCTATCTTTCTTTCTTAAAAGCATATAAAATTCATCAGTGGCAAGAGGCTGTCCTATATTATTTGCTCAATCATAGTGACTAAAATAGCATACATTCACTAATCTTGAGTAATGAAAATTTTATACTGAGTAAAGCATTTGATCAAAGCATTAATGATCTAACTTCAGTGTAAGATTTTTCATAGTATCTGCACACATTTGTTAATGTAATTCAGTTTCAAAGTATCAATCCAAGTGGAAAGTACTGTGTGAACCTGCACTACACAGCTTTCTGATTCTATTAATTAAAACTAATTGTGTCCAGGAAAAACGAGGCCCAGAGTGGTTATGTAATTTCCCCAGAGTCACACAGTAGTGAACATTTTATCTGAGGTTCATCAAGGCTCCCATACGCTATATGCAGTGATTGTCAAGACCAGAGATTTTGAAGTCATTATCTTTGTTTTGATTTCTTGCATTGCCATACATGATCAGGGCAAGTCACCTAAATATCTGTTTCCTCCTGTATAAACTAAGAGGAATGATATCCATGTTGTATCGACCATGAGGCTTAATGAAGTAATGCACATCAGAAGGGTGGCTCGCACAGTGTCGGCACCTGTACGCACACGGTCACAAGGAGGGAGGAGGGGGAGAAACAGAAGAAGACAACAATGAAACCACCTCGCTTTGTTGTGACAGTGACAGCAAAACATCCCATTCCCACCCAGCAGCTAGAGATTGTCAATAACTATCACCACTGCCATCAAAGACATTTGTTAAGAACACTCCATGGGATGCTTTGAGCTGAATTACAAGTACTGGCCTGACTTCTAGAGTCTACAAGACCATTAACACAAACACAGAGAAAATATACCATATATAAATACACCAAAAGTAAAGCACACCCTATGGAAAGAAATATTTAACTGTCTTATTGTATACAGCATAATCATCACACATCAGGAATATGATGAAACCAAAAATCATGGGAATTCCACGTTTATAAAGAGAGATCGCCTTCTTATTGGTCAAGGATGTCTCTGTAGAAAGGCTGAGATCTCTTGGACTCAGCGGAAACTCAGAAAGCGTAGACAAGGGAAAGGGTAGAAACAACCACACCATAAAGGGGACTGGGAACCAGGAGGGCAGCAGCCAGGATGGGACGCGTATGTAGGCTGCCCAGAAAAGGTCCCATCAGAAACTGGGTGACAGCAATGAGAATCGGAGTAAGAGGGAAAAGGTGGAAAAGCCAGAGGGGTTGCTGTGAAGAGACAGCATCCATGAAAAGAAATGACAAGCATCTATACGTGTGGTTGTGTTACAGAGGCAGACTGGTTCAGAACATGGACCCTAGGGCTGGCGGACCTGGATACAGATTCTGCTCAGGGACTCACTAGCTCTGTGACCTCAGTCTGTCCTTATCCTCTTTGCCCCTCAGCTTCCTCATCTGTTCCACAGGGAACAACAGGTTGTGGTGCGAGTTCAGAGAGGTCCTATTTGCGGCTGCATGAATAGACAGCTCACAAAAAGTGCTAGATTGATGTAATCCCTTGGTCCCTTTCCCCGGGCAGATACTTGCGAAGGTCAGCGGCTCTCTCTAAGCCAGGTTAGTTTCAGCTGAGACATTCACAAATACTCTAAAATCCTGTCTCGCACACTACATTCCCTGAGTGGGACCATGTAGGAAACAGAGGTTCACAAGGAATGAGTAGTTATTTAGAACTACGAGGACGAATATGGATCAACCCTTGTTGGTGAAAGAGTTCATTTCCTCAATTCAGTTAGCCCATGACACTAACTGGAATTACCAATAAAAGACAATTCTAGCTCAAGCCACGCAAAGTGATCATTTTTCCTTTTCTCGCTTTTGAAAATAGGGGGCCAGGTACAAAGAACAGAGGGGAAAATTCCCACCAACATTCATTTTCTTCTTCTCTGAGTACCCCTGCTGGTCCATCCTTCAACCTCTCAGTGCGGTTCTTTCCCTTCAGAAAGGAAACACACGGCAACACATGCTCTAATCGAATGTCTAAAGTCCACATGACACCCTTACCTAGGATCTGGGCATTCTCAGAGTGTGATGTCTTATTTTTACTTTATTTTGTTATTTATCTATTTTAGACGGTGCGGGGGTGGGGCAGAGGGAGAAGAGTTTAGGTAAAATGGGTAAAGAGCATTAAGGATAGTTAATACGGTATTTATTTGAGGAGGAAACTTTCACACACACACACACACACACACACACAGATAAAATCTGGTTTGACACCACTCCCAATTGATGCCTACCAGGAAGGACTCACAAAACAAGTACCATTGCCCAGATTATTCAGGTGCACATCATCTGATACACTGATCATGTGGGTCCTGCCACAAAAGGTGGCAAGGGCTCAGACAGACCCTGCCCTTTTCCTATGGTCAGAAAACACAGTCCTGAGGAGCCAGGAAACATAGGGTCTGCCTTCATCAATAACCCCCACCTCCCAACAATGCTTCTGTGTTTCTAGACCGCACTTACCATGCTCCCCAGCAGCCACTGCAGAAATAAATCCATCAGCTCAGAAGCGGCTGGCCCTCACTTTATTTACTCCAGTGACCAGAGGCTGGATCAGACTGTCCATATGTCTACAGAGCCAAGTTCTGATGTGAGCTTGTTAAATTGGATTCCCCACGGAATGAATCACACAAGAGCTGAGTGAATCAAAGTTCTCTTCCCTGGGAAGCACCTCAATGGTTAAAGATATGAAATGTTTTCCCAACTCCTTCCTCCTATAGGGAATTGGTCATTCTCCATGGAAACCGTTCCATGCTTTAACTTGTCCATAGGACTCAGAGCCTGATGGCAGAACTTCACCTCTTTGCTCTTACTCACAAGGGCACAAGGGCTACATCCATTTTACTGGTTTTCTAGAACTCAAAGCCCTCATTTCCGCCCTTTTGTTTCTGAAAATTTTTGAATGACCTGGCCACGTAAGCCAGCCAGTTTCTCAAGCTGAAGCCATCGGCAATAGTTTTCATTCTCCCCCAACTCTGGTAGAGGATGGCAACTTAAAAAAGGAATGTCTAGATTCGGTGGCAGCTAGCATTCTGGGAGCAATATACATCCTGCCAACGAGAACTCACTGCTCATGTGAGTTCTGGCTGGCAAGATAGGTACTTACGACCTCGATAGCAGGATTTCTTATTCCGGTGTCTAGTCACCAGCTTCTAGCCAATGAAAGCAAAACAGAGGGAGGGAGGGCGCAAGCAGCTTCCCAACCTCTGGGTTGCAGTTAAGATAGTTAAACCTCAAAATCAATAGTGCAGATGATTTCTGCTCCTCCAGCCCTTTCAATAATTGTGTGAATATCTAATTCTTTCTATCAAATCCTTCTGTTTGAAATACCTTGAATGCACTGAAAACTGACAGATCCATCTCTCCTGGGCAAGAATCTGAGAAAAACCTGCCCACTGCTGCTAATGTTAGGGGAAGTTAAGTCTATGAGTCAGCCTACAGGTCAAAGACATGGTAAAGGATATGGAGAAGAGACATGGGGAGAGGGGAGGGAGAGTGAGAAGGGGGGGGCAGAGAGAGACAAAGAGGAAGAGAAGGCAGAGCAGAATGAGGGGGAGGAATAAAGAAAAAAAAAATGATCTAATGTCCAAATTGATCATTTGCTCAAAGCAAATGCGTGTTTTCAAATCTTCCTGTTTTCAAATATGGTCCTATCCAAACGTATCTAATTTCGCGATTGGGTGAGGAGACACCAACCCAGGAAATGTTATTAAATTGGCTATGCATCCATACAGTTTGCCAAATCACAGAAGAGAGCCTGCTTGTCATGCAACACAATCTAATGCAGGGGTAATGACACAGATTAATCCCTCATAGTCAATTTGCCACTTTCTTCTTAAACAGAGATAAGCCTGTATAACCTACACTGTAATGCACTTCACAGTGTAGGAGCTCTATTTACATAACGTATCTCATTGGCTCCCGATACACTTTTGTGAAATGGGACAGGTTGGAATTCTTTCTTTTTTTTTTTTTTTAAGTATTTGAACTCTTTTTATTTCACTTCAAAGCTCAGACTTTAAGACTCTTTCCCCCCTTGTCTTCATCAGGACAGGTAGGAATTCTTATTACTTTTACAGTGTAAGAAACTGACACTCAGGAAGACCCATGTGACCGCATTGCAGAGATGGGAGTTAAGCTAAAGTTTCCTGCCCTCTCCCCCAGTCCTAGGACCTTTCTGTAACCCCCCACCCCACGCCCAACACATCTGATGACACACCAGCCACGTGAGATGGGGAGGGTATCCACTTCTAAGTGAATTGCATGATACCACCCAAGAATAATAAAGTCACGGCCCTTGCCCTGACTTATGACCAACGTTAGACACTCTTGAACTTCACAGATGCAAATACAAAAATGAAAACCACTTGGTTCTAGAGACAATGTTGGGGGAAAAGGACCCCAAGTTGAAGCTAGAGAGGAAATTGATGTTAATAAAGGTGGTGAAGACTGGAAAATCATTAGGATGAGTTTACTCCTACTAGCGATGAGCACTTTGGAGGGAGGGAGACAAAATTAAAGGAAAGCATCAGAAATATGGTTCTCAAGAAATGAAACAATGAAAACAGGAATCAAAACTTGGATGCTGATCCTGGGCAAATGTTATGCTGTTGGGACATGTGGAGTCCTGCAACTCAGTATCACTGACTTTAAAAGATTTCAATTCCAGATAAAATCCCTTTTAATCCATAGCCAGGGATTATAGCTAAATCAAACACCCAGTTCTACTTATCCAGAAAGTCTTGGCCCAACAAAAAACAGTGACATAAAAGCCAGTTTCCTTTAGCTGGGTAGAACTAATAGAAATATTGGCAGGGCTGTGCCGGAAAGGGGACTTAGCTGGAGGTTATAAAATTTGGGGGGAGGGGAAGAAAGAAAGAAAAGGAAGGAAGGATGGATGAAAGAAAGAAAGAAAGAAAGAAGGAGGGAAGGTAGGAGGGAGGGAAGGAGGGAGGGAAAAAAAGAGGAAGGTGGAAAAAAAGTCACTTTTTAGCAGTGGAAAATTCATATGTTGAGATACTACCCCCCCCCCCCACTCCGTGGGATGGTATTCGGAGGTGGGGCCTTTGGGAGGTGATTAGATTAGGAGGGCTAAACCCTCATGAATGGGATTAGGGCCCTCATAAAAAAGATCCCACAGTGCTCCCTCCACCCTTCCACCTTGCAAGGACAAGAAGTTGCTGTCTATGAATCAGGAAGCCAGCCCTCTCCAAACTCAACATCTGCCAGAGCCTTGAGCTGGCCTTCCCCGCCACTATAACCGCAGGAAGTAACTTTAGTCCTTTATAAGCCACTCAGAGTCTGGCACGTCGTTATGATGGCCTGAATGGACTCATATGTGCACGGAGTTGTCTGAAGCAAGGTAACACATTCTACTTATTTCTCTTGCTTCCAATGTTGATATTTTCAGCTCTGCTAGGGAAGGGCAAAGATGTTACCTATTGTCTTAAAAAAATGTATGTGATGAGTTTCCTTTCTATTCAAATATATCCCTAACGTCTAGGAGATCTTCAATCACCATATTTTGAGAAAACTGCAATCAGAAACATACTTATACCTTTCAACCATATCAGGGTTTCTTTTTTGTTTTGTTTTGGTTTTTTTTTTTTGCACACTCTTAATAGCGATAGTTAAAGAGATCTGAGGAAAGTCTCGAATATGTACATTGTTGCTGAGTAAAGGTGTTACTGGTGCTTTTTCTTTCTTTCTCTCTCTCTCTCTCTTTTGGCAAATCCTTTTAAGCAATGAACACAGATTTTTTTTTTTTTTTTAATTAAGCTTAACACTCTCCTAGAAAATCAGATACCAAAAAAAAAAAAAAAAAAAAAAAAAAAGGATACCCTGCTCCAGTGTTAGATCTCATTATTAATCCTGGAACAAAAACAAGTAGATAACCACCTAGCTACTTATTTTCTCTCCAGTGCCAGTCAGGAATGAGACCCCTTCTCCTTTTGCCAGTTTTCAAGGCCATAGCTTGGGCCAGGTGTGAGGCAGCTACAGACAAGATGGGTAGGTCAGCTGTAAAATTACTTGGGTCCCTCTCACTTCCCACCTTCCACATCCTCCACAGTAAAACATTAATAAAATATTCCGTGGGTGGTCAATGGTGGCTGTTTGCACCATGAATTCTGATCTCCTCAGACCAATATTTCCGTCCACCCCACCTTGTTATATTGGCTTCTTTGAAGAACACTCAACAATGAAGTCTAATGCCCCAGGCTGCAATTTCGTTTCCACTTTAATCTGTTACTTTAGGTGAAATTTATCATATTAGGATTTGGACACATTAACAAGTAACAAGTGGTACTTAAAGGTGGGATTGAACACTGTGTATTAGGAACTGAATGCAAAACAGGAACCACTCTAGATATTTCAAAAAGAAGAAATTTAATAGAGGAATTGGTTGGTTACACAGGTGTTGAAAGCATTTAAGAAGCTAAAGCCAATAAGGTCAAGTTACTGAAAGATTAGTAACTATAGGAGACCACTGTGGGGAGGACCCCTGGTGGCTCAGTCAGTTAAGCACCTGCTTTCAGCTCAGGTCATGATCTTGGTGTCCTGGGATCTAGACCGGCCTCAGGCTCCTTGCTCAATGGAGAGTCTGCTTCTCCCTCTGCCCCTCCCCACTGCTCATGTTCCCTCATACTTTCTCTCTCTTTCTCTCTCTCTCTCTCTCTCTCTCAAATTAAGAAATAAAAGAAGAAGAAAAAGGAGACACCCCTGGGCTCCTGGGTGGAGGAACAGAAACCCTCAGAGGCCAGGGATGCCTGGCACAGTAGGTTGTGTGCACCTGCTGGGGCAAGCTCTCCTGCCTGGACACCTGCCCCACCCCCATCCCTGACATGGGGCCCACAACACTGACCACTGTTGCACTGCTAGAAATGCTCCCAGACCAGGATGACTCCCATCTCCTGACCTTCCCTCCTCCTATCAGTTAGCAGACTCCAGTGAAAAAGCCACTGAAAGGGGCACCTGGGTGGCTCAGTGGGTTAAAGCCTCTGCCTTCAGCTCAGGTCATGATCCCAGGGTCCTGGGATCGAGCCCCACATTGGGCTCTCTGCTCAGCAGGGAGCCTTGCTTTCCTCTCTCTCTCTGCCTACCTCTCTGCCTACTTGTGATCTCTGTCAAATAAATAAATAAAATATTAAAAAAGAAAAAGCCACTGAAAATGGGATGTGAGAAATGCAACCTGAGAGCTTTAGGATGGGGTGGAGCACAGGATGGCTGAGAGCAAAGAGGCAACTTTGGTGCTCAGGGTTTGAAAAGAGCAACTTAGTGCTCAGGGTTTGAAAGAAAGAAAAAAAAATAGAAGAGAGACCCTTTCAAAAATGAATTGGGGATGAAACCTGATAAAGCTACAATATGAAGCCATTGGACATTTCCTACCAGGTCTTTGGCAACATCTTCTAACTTAGTTTTTATATATTGGGACTTTTTGTTTTCTTGAAATTACAGTCTGAATATACTTAATGTACCTTTTCATTGTCTCAATTTCTTAAATATCATTTTTTTAAAAAGGTGTGCAACATAAGTCCTCTATCTGTGCATTTCCCCTGTTTACCCTTCAATCTTTAGGTAAATCAAAGCTCTCCTGAGAGCTTTTCATTGTTTTGTTTGTTTACAAACTTTTAAAAAAGATTTTGTTTATTTATTTGAGAGAGAGAGAAAGCATGAGAAGGGGGAGGGTCAGAGGGAGAAGTAGACTTCCTGCCAGGCATGGAGCCCAATGTAGGGCTCTGTCCCATGACCCCAGATCATGACCTGAGCCAAAAACAGTCGCTTAACCAACTGAGCCACCCAAGCAGCCCCAAACTTTTTTTTTAAAGTAGGCTTCACACCCAGCACCCACATGGGGCATGAACTCATGACCCTGAGATCAAGACCTGAGCTGAGATCAAGAGTCAGAGATTTAACATCTGAGCCACCCAGGCACCCCCTGACAGCTTCATAATAACTCCATATGGAGTTAACTACTGTGTCATAATTTTTGAACGTCAAACACATAAAGTATCAGACTGTATAAAATACAACTTTATAAATGAGATAGGTATAGGTGTCTATATCTATATGCACAGGTATGCTTATTATTCTTTTTTTTATTCATGGGGTGCATAAAACTGCAAGAGACACTTTTCATCTATATATGTGCAAATATAATAGTCAACTCCCTGAAAACTGACTCCCTGACCAGATGAATAAGTATGGATGACATGAGTATTGTAGGCACTTACGTGCTTCATGCTGTGTGAGATGACAGAAAGAAACAAAAACAAAAAAACTTCATAATCAACTGACTAAATTGACTTAAAATATAAAATAATAACCACTAAATAATGCATGCAATGATTTATCAAACTTTCTGAATATTTTTCTTAGAAAGTATCTGTACAGTTTCATAAAGAATATACTTTGTCTCTGTCATAAGCTGTTTAAGAGAAGTAACTGTTAAGTATACAGAATTCAAAGTCTAAGTCCCTCTTTTTTTATGGTTCTTCAAGTTTTAGATTCTGTTTTCTGAACTGATGGCTATGTATTGTCCAAATTTTAAGACCAGAAATTTTTCAATTAATTGTGAATCTATTCATTTGCATATTATAGACCTGGGATAAGCTTTCTCTGACTCGATTAATTTGCCTCGTCCCCAATAACTCATTAAATACAAAATGCTAATTAATGTGCATTTTTTAAATCACAAGATCCATTTTTGGCAAATTGGGCTGCTTGTAAGTCAATGTTGATATTGGTGATGAAGTGAAAAGTTGTGATCCACACCTAGTTCATGCCTCAAGATTAAACAAAACTATAAAGGAAAAACACTGAGGAGGCTCTGAGGCAAAATGACAGATGCAAGATGAGGACATCAGCTAATTGGCCAAGCTAATAAGACAGAATGGAAAAAGCAGGTAACATTCTGTTTCTGTTCCATTCAGCATCCACACATGATAGACTGGACCATGGAATCAAAGGATAACATTTCCAAGTATTTTGTAGCTTTACAGATGGGCAAGACAGGAATTAAAGAATGAGACAGGCAATTATACTCTTCATGTCTTTTAATCAAAATGGAAAGGGCATTTATGGGCTAGGGAGGCCATATGGTAGGGAAGGAAACATAATTGAGTTCATTCTATGGAAGAGACATGGACCAGGCATTTTGCGTATGTGACTTCAATGAACTATCCCAATGATCTTGAATAGGGTTATTAACCCCATCTTACAGGAAAGGACACTGAGCCTCACAGAGGTTAAATTACTTGTCTACAAGGTACTTATAAATAATAGAGCTGCGATTAGAACCCAGGCCTTCATGCCTAAACACTCTTGCTCTTCTTTAATGTTATGGATATGACCTCTAGATAGCCTTTACAGCTATAATTTGTGGCCAGTAAGGATGCAGTGACTCAAGTAGGAAATAGATCCCAGTTCTGAGTGCCCAGTAATAATTCCCATTTCTCATAGGTGAAGACCAGTCTTAAAACATTTATTCTGACCGCTTGCTTAATTTACCACAACTTGACCTTGAGGAAGGGTTTCAGAGAGACAAACACTGGGTTACCTAAGGTCCCACTGATGCCCCCACCATGTTCCTTTTACTTTTGTATATACAGGACATGAATTCCAACCCTAGCTTCTGCCTGAGAAGTACCTCAAATAGTATATGGAAAAGTCAGGCCTATTCATCTCTCCCTCCTCTCTCTTTGATTACCTTCCCTGTTCCTGAGAAGGATATTACCATTCCCCAGTAAGCAAGAGAATCTTAACATTCCCCTCAGCTTGACTAAATGTTAGACAGATTTCTTTCTGATTAAACACCCTTAAACCTCCCACTTCTTACAACATTGACTTTACAAAACTTGTAAAATTCTTTCTCTGGCCCTTTGAGATATAAGTCTTCTATGATACAGTTATACCTTTCTCAAGGACGTGGGAGCCATCCCTTTGAAAGGTAATCATTTCAAAGTAGCACCCTTGTCTCCCATTCTCTGTGGGAGGATAGGAGCCTAACTTCCATAATTACTGATTAGCAAACACAGATAGTCTAAATTGCATTGACTACACTCCCCAGCCTACAAGTCCTCTAGTACTTTTCCACTAGCTCATTCAAGTGCTTAAAAACACCACCTTCTGTCTCAGTGAATTCAATCTCCGCCTTATTGCAAGAGTCTTGAATAAAGTCTTCCTTGCCTGTTAAACTGATCCAGTGTGATTTTTCTGGTTCACAAGCAAGTCGCAGATCAAGAACCAGCCAACTGTAAAGGCATTATTAATTAGGTTTTTAAGACAGATTACAAACTGGAGAAGTATTTGAAATACATACACAGAGCTAATATCTATTCTTTAAAGAACTTTTTCAAATCAAAAGGTACAAAACAGACAATTCACAAAAAAGATACAAATAAAAGGATAATCAAAATGCCAATGAAATATAAATAAAAGAAAAACATGCTAGTGGATAATTAATATATGAAAAGGTTAAAATGAAACTATAAAATACCAGTTTATCACTAGCTATAACATGTCTTTAAAATAGGCACTGATCTAGAAACTACATTTCTAGGAACAGACTCTAAGGAAATAATTTGAAACAGAATTTCCACATACAAGAATGTTACTGTACCACTGTGTGAAAATCCTAAACAACCTCAATGCCCATCAATAAAATGAAAGTAAGATAAAATTCATAGAATGAGATACAATGTAGCCATTAAAATTGATGTCTGATTTGAACAGTACCCCTGCCATAGTTTGAGTAAATAAGCAGATGCCCTTCATATAAAAGTCACATAAATCAATCCATACCTATGCATGCAGAGATACCTGCTCCTAAGGAAAGAACACCAAAATGTGAGCAGTAGCTACTACAGGGAGATAATTTGGGGGAAATTTTTTCTTTTTCTCTCTTTCTTTTTCTTTTTTTTTTTTTGTACTTGACTAAATTATTTGAAAATGTTAAACAATGAAAATGTGTCATTTTTACCAAAACAATAAAATATTTTAAACACACTAGGGACATCTGCATTGCTCAGTCCATTAAGTGTCCAAATCTTGATTTTGGTTCAGGTCATGATCTCAGGTTGTGAGATCAAGCCCCCACATGGGGCTCTGCATTCAGCGTGCTTGAGATTCTCTCTCACCCTCTCCCTTTGCCCCCCACCTTGTGCATGCTCTCTCTCCCACTCTCTTAAAATAAATATAAAACCCTTTAAAACATACATGCTCAATGGGGCTCCTGGGTGGCTACCTTCAGCTCAGGTCATGATTCCAGGGTCCTGAGATCGACCTCTATGTCAGGCTCCCTGCTCAGTGGGGAGTCTGGCTCTCTATCTCCCCCTGCTCATGCTCTCTCTCTCTCTCAAATAAATAAATAAAATCTTCAAAAAATAAAATAAAATAAATCAAAAATACATACTATGAAACCAATTTTATCATATACATTTAGGCATAGAAAGATCTTTTTACTAAAATGTTGACACCTATTACCTATGTGTACTAGATGGTTACCAATTTTTACCTTTTTCATAATTTTGCTGTATTGTTTTCAAATAGATTTCTTTTAAAATAAGAAAAGTCTATTACACTAGAAAACAGAACAAAACTCTGCATTACTAGCATCAAGGCATTCTTCCTTCCCTAATACCCCACTAGTTTGCAGATACGCTTAATCAATCTGTAATTGATTGGCTTGCCTTACTGATTCCAGTTCCTTCAGTTGTCTTAACTTGGAACATGGCAGCCAAGTTCACTTTCCAGCCTCGCCATCTCATCACCAGGAAGACATTTTGAAAGTAGTACTCTGTATGAGTGGTGTCCCCTCATTTCTGTTAACACTCTGACACTCTCCATGGAAAATGGAATTAGTCACATTCAAATGACATCCAGAAAAGCAAAATTCAGGTCTACATTCCAATTCCAGTTTCTGTTCTTTCTGGTCCCAGTCCCACTGGATTTTTGGGAGGCGCTATGAGCTCCTTGCTCAGGGCGCTGGTCCACCTGTGAGCATCCCACCTCTGAGGACCCCCCACCCCCTTCCCAAGGGAAGGGTGGAGGGAAGAGTGAGAAAAGGGAGCCTTATCAATTCATTTCCACACTGCTTTGTCTCTTCAGTGAAGGCTTTTGGGAGAGAGAGAGAGTGATAAGAGCTCATGGCAGAATGGGAAAAAAGACCTTCAAAGGTCAAGTCATGAGGCAGAACACAGACCGACATTCTGTGTCTTTTTGTCCCAATTTGCACCTGATTTAGAAGGGTAGCTTCACTTCCTACCACAACTTTTTAAAAGGAACTGTTGAAAATTCATAAGTCAGGAGAGAGGGGTCTTTTAATGCTAAGGATGGCACTTTTGATGCCAAGTTCCATAGCAAAGCTTTTTTTTTCTCTGCCCTCTCTACTTTCTAGATTCTCTGACAGGTTCAAGAGATTCTTCTTCCTGAAGAGTCCTCAGGAAAACTCATTAGACCACAGATGTTTCAGGCAGGGGTAGGGGGGAAGCACAGAAAGAGACTTGCCATATGGTAACCATCATAAAGAGGTTTTCTTTTTACCCTTTCCCCTGAGTATATCCATTAAAACAAAGGCTGAAGATGTGAAAACAAAACCAGAAAGTTGTATGCGCTGAAGGATGATGTTGAACAGGGAAGGAAATGTCCTCCTGTGTCACCAGCCAAGAGAATCCAGGAAGAAACTCCTGATTATCAAACAATGATGGTAATACAAGACAGAAATCCATACTAACATTTCACCATTCTTAGGGAAGACAGCCTAGAGTCGCTTACTAAAGAGAGAAGGTATACTCTGCAGGGGATGACGGGAAAGGACCATTGCAGAAATACCCTTTACCCTCAAAGTTTGTTTTCTGCCCTGATTAAATCACACATGGATTAGCAAGATGTACTGAAAAGAATTTTCACAGGAACATACATGGATTAAGGCAAACCCTCCAACTTGGGCCAAAATGACATACTGACATAGGAACCACTGGTTGTTCACATGGGAGGAACAATCAAGATTTTCTTCTTTGCCCTGTCCTTGGAGAGTTACTGAATGCAGCAAGGCCTGATGTGGTTTGTGGGATACCAATCTGAAGTCCTTATGTGATTCCATCCTCATTTCCCACTTCTGTGCCCTGTGGAGATTTGCTACACATACTTAGATTGTCACACCTGTACTCGGTATATGTATCATGCCGTCAAGAAAAGAAGCAAGAAACAGCATGATATTTTCCATCAGCGCCCGCAGCACCATGTGGCAAGGCAGCTATTTCTGTCTTTCAGGAAAAGAAAAAAATTAAAAAAAAAATCATTAGAGTGGGCAGGAACTTTGTCTACATCCTAATGCACTGCTTTGTTAGAAACCCTTGCATGACACATTCCTACAAAAAGAAATGAGCACAGGTTCCTCTCCAGTGTCTCTGTAGAATTCTGTCTTTGAGTTCTGAAGTCTACTTCTTGGTGTTTGTCCCTCAGCAAGACAGACCAATAACCTCATACCATATTTGTATCCTGAAGGAGATCAATCCTTTCCAAAGATCTGTGAAGACGTACTCTTAATGTTAACCTGAAAGGCATCTCTGTGAAACTGACTCTCCGAGTAAAAGAGCTCAGTCTCCTCGGTGTGCATCTGCTGGGAGACAATGACAGCAAACCCTGAGGAACACCTTCCTAAATGGGTTTGATCATTCTGGTCATTAAATGACTCCAGATTTAAATGATCAAGTGAAAATTCTGCCAGGGCCTAAACATTATAAAATCATGTCTTTTCATTCTTTAAAAGCAATCAAGCCATCTTCTTCTCTAGCAGAGCGATTCATGTGAATACTCCTGGCGCTGGCTACTGGCGTTTCTAACACGGAGAGATGGTTCATAATAGAGACATCTACAAAATCAATCGTCCTAAGTGATTTTTGCACTGAGACAGACCGTTGTACAATTCTCAGGTAGGACAGTAATGGTTTTCACAAAGATGATCCAAATATTCATAAGGAGTGATTGGGAATTAGCTGAATGCTGTGGATTGCAGATTGACGGGCTATCAATGAAATAACACACATTTTTCGTTAAAATGGCTAAATCACTATTTACTTGATGAACGGCAGTGTAATGGCTCTGAAGGAGCCCTTTTGCTGTATTGGCTAAATAATGTGTGTTTACCAAAACTGGGTAATTATAGAGTCATCATATAAAGCATGGTCTGTGCCTGCCAAGGAGCAAGATGAACCTGCTACAGGGTGAGACCTTGAAATGTGGCTACGGTTATTTCTAACTCTGGTACTGCAGACGAGAATGAATAAACTACAGAGTGAAGAAAAACGAAGGAAGGAAAAGAATTTCCCTGTCTTTTTCACTATTCAGTACTACTCAGAAGAATACAAAAAGGCGGTTCAATCTGTGAGCCCAATAAATGATCTTACTTTAAAACAACTCAAGGATGCCCTTTTCCTTTGCAATATTTGTACCATGTTAATGATCGTGGAAGTTATCCACAAGACTGGAGGAGGGAAATAGAACAACAAAATAAATCAACTTAGTTCAAAATGAGAAATTTTCACTAAAATGTATTGGAAAGTCTAAAGGTAAATCATGTCTCAATTCATAAAGCAGAAGATGGAGGTCCTACACAGTAGTAGAGAAAGCAAATAAAATATAAGAGGAAATTACAAATATTTGACCATTTCTGACCTACAAAAATAGTAATTTCATATGGTCCAACTTAATATTGTACATATGTCCTGAACATTTACTCTTAGGTAAGTGGTTATTTTCATTTATTTAAACTGACTGATAGAAAGATGTAAAAAGTATAAAGTAATGTTCTAAAAGCACTTTTATAAAAATGAAGATTTCAGAGAGAATAGAAATGCCTAAGACATGAACTTTGACGACATCTCTATTTAGAGAACTCAGAAGTCAAAAGATAAGTAATGAGCCTAGGGTTCCCAGAATGAGGGGCCAACACTGGTACTCAATGCTACTAGACCTAAAGAAAACAGTCATCAGACAACATTTAGAGACCACTGGTGGCCTTGATTATAAAGAACCTGACTTTTTGACTTGTACCAGGGAGTATATGAGAAACTTCTTAAAGGTAAGAAACCTGCAGTTCTTTTTTTTTTTAAATAGGTACCCGTAGTGGTTTATTATGTATTGTTCTCAACAAAAATAATCATGAACATCTTAATCATCTAGTATTCTTTAAAACACAGAATCTTAAATTTGAAATGTGCTTTGAAGATAATCCAGTAATGCCTTCTCTCACTATAGACAGCCCTTTCACAAGAGATGGGGCAGGAAACAATCTAGACTTTTCTCAAATCACTTTGACTGACAGGATCATGAGATAACATGATCACGAGATCACGGCATTATGAAGCATCCCATTCTATTTTTACATGAATCCAAATATTAAGTGTATCTTCTTTATAGAGAAAGGATTAAATTAGCCTTCCTGTCATTTCGGCTCTAGGGATGCAATAATTTTCTTTAAAATTTTGAATTTGAAGTTTTCTGAATCGCTCGTCTCATACCAAATGTTTGCGTCTATTAGGTGCTTTGATGGGCCAATTAGAGAAAGTATCATTTTTTTTAATTTGGGATTTAGAGGGGCGCCTGGATGGCTCAGTGTGTTAAGCATCTGCCTTTGGCTCAGGTCATGCTCCCAGGGTCCTGGGATCGAGCCCCACATTGGGCTCTCTGCTCGGCAGGGAGCCTGCTTCCTCCTCTTTCTCTCTGCCTGCCTCTCTGCCTACTTGTGATCTCTCCCTCTCTCTCTGTCAAATAAATAAAAATAATCTTTTAAATTTGGGATTTAGAAAGGAATCCCAAAGACCACCAGGGAGGGAAATTTGCAACCTTTCATTTCCTGAAGATTAAAGTTATCACTGGAGGTTTCAGAGAAAGAAATCAGCTTCTTCCCAGTAGGTAGCCCAGTAACACGGGCAAGTCCCCACACTCTGTAGTCTCAGACCCAAGCTCAATTTGATATATGCTAGAAAAAGAGTTGTAGAAAAGGGCAAAATGTATTAGAAAATTGCAGTCAGGCCCTAATGCAAAATAACAACTACTGATTTCAACACTGCCGCTAAGGTGTTGAAAACTCAGATTCTCCTAAAGTTAGGAATTTACTTATCTATGAGCATGAGTTAATCAGAGCAAGCATTATTTTGTAATTGATAGTTAAAAAAAAAAAACACTGCCAAATAGAACTGTTTTCTATAAATAGTTCTAATGAAGAATCCTCCTACCCAAAAGGTTATAGATAGAGAAAAAACATATACAATTCTGCCAAATCCAATGCTGGCCACAGCTTCAGTGATGGCTTTTATCACTGTTTCCACTTGCCCCCTTCCTCCTGTAGCCCAAAAGGTATTCCAAATGATCAGAGAGCAGAAAACACAAACAGAACTGATTTCACTTAAGTCAATTTCTACTGAAAATTACCTCTCAAGTTCAAAGATTTTTTTTTTAATTCATTTTTGGGATAATTCCCAGGCCTCATGAGGAGAAATCATAGAAACTGACCTATGAGGCATTTTATCAAATAAATATCCAGCTTTGTCCAATTACCCTGTGTCCCTCTGAGAAGGTACTGACTAATAAGACTTCCTGGTGATAAGAACAATGTCTTATAACACTTGACTTTCATTAGTTGCTCCTGCAGAAGATGAAAGATACTGCTTTATGGATGAAGGTCAAGAGGCTCAGATTAAATCAAAGGACAGAAAAATGGTCTTGGTTCTCGCCTTGCTTTGCTACTATTAACCTGCAGGAGAGATGTTAAGAGAGGTGGGGTCCAAAAAACTGGTGGAACACTACAATGTGCAAAATCCCCTTTTAAAGGACATATAAAAGAATGAGATGAACTGTTACTATGTCTTATATCTTCAACTCTTCCTGGATACAAATTTCATTGTAGAGGAAAAAAAGTTTGTATTATGTATATAAAATAGGAGCACTACTCTAGAAGTCTGGCTGTCTTATGTCACTTCCTTAAAATAAATGCAGTCACCAGACAAGGAAGAATTAACCTCACAGGCAGGCACCATTTCTCAAGGTGATAAAAGTTTAGTGAACTTTTGCTGTGTGCCAGGCCCTGTGTTAAGTGGATTACTTCATTCAATCTTCACAATAACCCTATAAGATATGTTTTCTTTCTTTCTTTCTTTCTTTCTTCCTTTCAGGTATGTTTTCAATACCCCCATTTAACTATGAAGAACCAAAGATTACAAAAGGTACGTGGCTTGCCCAAGAACACACCTAATAAGAAGGAAAGCAGGAGCTAAGCACAAGGACTCTGATTCCAGAACCAATGTTCTTATCCATTGTGCTACCTTATTTCCCTAACACACACCCAGAGTAGGTGTCAATTAAACTAACCCTCAGTTAAGGGATTTCAGAGCAATCACAACCTAGTGCTCACTTAGCTGACACACATTATTATTCTTCACTTTCTACAAGGATGGTCCACTGGCCAGAGTCACCAGGCATGGATTTCCTTTAATGAATGCTGAAGTTCTGCTGATCACACGTGACCCCTGGATGTTATCTGTCTTTCTATTCCTATATTGAATCAGGCCTGAAGAGGGAAATTCATAAAAGGATTCCAGTTTCATAGTATTTAACAGCTTGTGGAGTGATAAGTTTTTCTACCCTGTATAAAATGCCCAAAAGTTGTGTTAATCTGCAAACAACCTATATTACATAGTAATGATAAGTCAACTTTTGAGGGATGACTATTGCACTAATCTACATTTCAGTTCAATAGGTCCATCAAGATGCTAGACTTTGATAAATCATCCTTTGATCACTATAATTTCTCCCATGCTTTCTGTATGTTCCTCTATTATTCTCTTTTCATTGCCAAAAGAAACACACCCATTCTGCCTTTTCTGACCGCCGAAGAACACCTCTGTAATCACTTTTGTGTAGGCTGCCAGCATCTAAAGAATGCTGTTAGGGCAGCCTCCGTCTCAAATGGGGATGGAGTTCAGATCCCACTTCCCAGGGGCCAGGAGTCAGAACTGTTCTGGAATTAAGGAATTCTACAATTGCATGTTCTTACTGGTTAAACAGCAACAGCTAGGGTCAGCCTCCTTTTCTTTTGTCTTGAAGCCTTCTGAATATTGTCTTGGCTTATAAAGAGGATCTCTTTAAATTTTAGACATTTCCGAGCCATGTGCCTGATCTGAGAGTTTGGAACTGGTGGGTAAAGGGGTTCATGAGATGTCTAATAGTGCTTGCCTCCTTCAGTGCTAATGGACAGTCACAAAATGATTAGGACTCACAGGAGAACACAGAACTGCTGGTCAACCACCCATGCGCTGGAAATAATGGTCATGGACTCCACTCTTCTTGTCTCCTCTGACAATTCATTCACCCCAAACTGTGCCATCCAGTGTGGGTGTGGTCCTAGTATGTGGATAGGTTTGGAGTATGCTAATACTGTGTTACATTGTGCTATTCACAATGGGGACAGGCTTGGGGCTACATCTTGCCTGTCCTCTCTCCCCTCCAGCAGCTACAAAAGACCACAAAATCAAATCTCTCAAGCTTCTAACAGCCACACTGATCTCTGTCTTCTTAGGTTAACCCTAAACACACTTTCTGAAAATGGGGTTCTGACACGGTCGCCAACTATCCAGGTGTAAACATTTGGTACTCTCCAAGATAACTTGAATCAATGAAGGGATTCAGTGTTCAATCACCAATCCACTAGATCATCTATGACAATCACTCCAAAGGACAACTCCAAATACTGCAAAAATTAAGACTTAAAAATTGAAAACAACTTTTGCAGGAGGACAGTGAGGCCCAAAGGTAAGGAAACCCTGTTCTTTGGCATTCTAGAGCATAGGATAAGTAGTGAACACTGGAGGTCCCAGTTATAAACTTAAAAAAAACAATCACCGCCTCAAACTCAGCAGTTTGCCAAGGAGACACTAAAAAGGTACAATATGTTGCCAGAAAGAGCAAGCTGTAATAAACACACAATTAAATAATCTAACTAAACACTGTCTGGTCAGATGGCATCCAGCCTGCAGAACCATCTGGCTAAAGAAATTAGAGAACCATCAACCTAAAAACCCAGATTCAACCTGGTAGGCCACAAATACAGGCTCCTAGATATAAATTGCTTCATGAAAAAATAATACAAAAGCTCAGCCACCTCTTCTTTTAGATATTTTCTTCTAGATTTTGTATACTTTCTTCCTCAGGCTCCATAAACTTCTCATTCAATTCAATTCGACATATAGTATGTTATTCCTTTTGTCTTTTAAAGAGCAAGAATCTCAGGGCCCCTGGGTGGGCTCAGTCAGTTAAGCATCTACCTTCAGCTCAGGTCATGGTTCCAGGCTCCTGGGATCTAGCTCTGTGTCAGGCTCCTGCTTAGCCTCCCTGTTTCTCCTTTTCCCTCTCACCCCCAACCCCCGGCCCACTCTCTCTCTCTCTCTTTTTTCCCTCTCTCTCGCACTCTCTCTCAAATAAATAAATAAATAAAATCTTTGAAAAAATTGAAAAGATTCCCTGTAGCAAAGCTTCATGTCAATGTCCACCAAAATAGGCTGAAATGGAGGAGAATTACAGTTAGGCTAGGATTTTCTAAAAAGAATTGAAGCAGATAAGGGGTTAATATCCACAATAGATAAGGAACTCCTATGACTCCATTACAAAAAGTACAGATAATCCAACTGAAACATGGACTAAGGTCTTGAATAGACATTTCTCCAAAGATGACACACAAATGACCAGCAGGTATATGAAAAAGTTCCCAACATAATTAATCATCAGCAAAAAGCAAAACAAAACCACAATTATATATTATTTCATACCTGTTAGAAAAGCTGCTATAAAAAAAAAATAAATAAGCATTGGTGAGAATACAGAGAAAGTGGAATCCTTGTGCACTGTTGATAGGAATGCTAAATGGTGCCGATACTATGGAAAATAGTATGGAAGTTCTTCAAAAAATTAAAAATAAAAAAACATATGATCCAGCAATCCTAATTCTGGGTATCTATCCAAAAGAACTGAAACCAGGATCTCAAAGAGAAGTCAGCACTCCCATGTTCACTGCAGTGAATAATAATAATAATAATAATAATATATTCACATTATCCAAGATATGGAAATAGCCTAAACATCCATTGAAGGATAAATGGGTAAAAAAAACAAGGTATATACATGCACTGGAATATCACTGAGCCTTAAAAAGAAGAGAAAAAAGAAGAAAATACCACCATATGTGATGGATGAACCTGCAGGACACTGGATTAAGTAAAATAATCTAGTCAAAGAATGACAAATGTCTGATGATTCCACTTGTATGAGATATCTAAAACCAAATTCATAGCATCAAAAAGCAGAATGGTGATTGTCAAGGATTGGGGGAAGGGAAAATGGAGGGGTGTTGTTCATTGGGTATAAAGTTTCAGTTATGCAAAATGAGAGTAACTTGCACAGATCTGCTGTGCAACACAGTCCCTATAGTGAGCACTGTATTATGCATTTAAAAGTTGTGTTAAGAGGATAGAATTCAAACGAAGTGTTCTTGCAAAAGAAAGAAAAGAAAGAAGAAAGGAAGGAGGAAGGGAGAGGAGGGAAGGAAGGAAAGAAGGAAGGAAGTCACAGTTCATGCCACTAAAAAGTCTTGCCTTCTCTTCTTTTTCCCTTTTCTCCTCTCCTTCTCAAACCATTTCAGTGCTAATCAGTGCTACTACTAGGAGATAAATTGGAGCAAAGAGAAAAACAAGCCAATAAAGTGTTCTCTTCAAATGATAAGTGTCCAAAATAGAATGTACAAACTGTAGAGTGACCATCATTTGCATATGTATACACGTATTTATGCACATATATATTTATGCACATAATATATTTATTAATATTATGCACATGATATATTTATATTAGCTATATGAAAACTTAAATTATTCAGGTTTTCCTTTTCCTGTATTATTAGGCTACTCCAGGTAACTAGTTCAAATAGGTCAGTATTTCATATTTCATACGGCCAATACTTTGGTTCATTTAAAACCATAATCTATGGGTAGCAAGTTTATGACTGTGTTGTATACTGACCTTGTATTCTGAAACTCACTGATCAGTTCTAGTGTGTTTTGTTGTGATGGTTGGGGTTACTTCTTTAGAATTTTCTATGCTATTATGTTGTGTTTTTGTTTTTGTTTTTTAAAAGATTCTATTTGTCTATTTGAGACAGAGAGAGCACAAGTGGGGTTGGGAGCAGAGGGAGAAGGAGAAGCAGACTCCCTGCGGTGCAGGGGACCCAACAGGGGGCTCCATTCCAGGACCCTAAGATCATGCCCTGAGCCTAAGGCAGATGCTTAACCAACTGAGCCACCCAGGTGCCCCATGTGCATTATGTTGTTTATAGATAGGGACAGTTTTTCTCTCACCAATTTTTGTTTTACTTCTTTTTCTTGCCTTATTCATTGGCTAGGATTTCTACTACTATGCTGAATAAAAATGGTGACAATAGATAGCCTTGCTTTGTTCCTGATGTGAGGGAGGAAAGCATTGAAATCTTTCACCATTACTAACTTAGCTGTAAGTTTTTTTTGTAAATGTCTTTAGCACATTGTGGAAGCTTATTTCCATTCTTCATTTAATGATAGTTGCTTCTTTTTAAATCATGAATGAACATTAAATTTTGTCAAATGATCTTTCTGCATCGTTTGAGATCATATAATATTTAATTTGTAGTCTGTTTATGTGGCAAGTTACATTATTCAATTATTGAATGTTAAATCAACTTTTTATTCCTGGGATACCTGTATCTGGAATTTATAAAAATATATATATCATGTGTATATATTAATATATATCAATAAAAAACATATATGTAAAATGTTTTCATAAATATTAGTAGATTTGCTTTGTTAATTTTTAAAGGATTTCACACCTATGTTTATGAGGGATATTCATTTGTAGTTTTCTATAATCTCTTTACCTGGCTTTGGTATCTAGGGTTATTCTACCTCAAAATTAGTCACAAAGTGTTTCTTCTTCCTTTGTTTTCTAAAGGAATTCATATAAGAGTATTATTTCTTCCTTAACTCTTTGACATAATTCAACAGTGAAACTATGTAGATCTGAAGTTTGCTTTGTAAAGGGATCTCTGTTAATAAGTCTAACATTGTTAAAGATATAAGCTTATTGACAGTTTCTACTTCATCTTATGTCTCTTATGTCAATTTTGATAAATTGTTTTTTCAAGAAATTGTTTATTTCACTGAAGTTGTTGAGTTTACTGGCATAGACATCTGTGTATATTATTTCCTTATTATTATTTTTAGTTTGTAGAATTTCTAGTGAAAAACATTTTCCTTGATATTGGTAATTTGTATTTTCTCTTCTTTTTCTTGAACAGTTTTACTAGAGATTAATAATTTGTTAATGTTTTTTAAAAACCAACTTTTAGCTATGTTAATATTCTCTGTTGTTTGCATCCCATTTCATTGATTTCTGCCTTTAATTATTATTATTTCCTTTCTGCTTACTTTGGGATTAATTTGTTCATCTTTTTCTACCTTCTTAAAAAGGAAACATAAATCAGTGATTTTTTTAATGATTTCTTCCTTTCAAGTATTTGAAGCCACAAATTTCTTTAGGCATTGTATCCGCAAATTTTGATACACTGTATTCTGTTATCATTCAGTTCAAAATATTTTTGGGGACCTGAGTAGCTCAATTGCTTAAGCCTCAGACTCTTGATTTTGGCCAGTTCATGATCTCATGGTCATGGGATCCAGCCCTGCATAAGACTCCACACTGAATGTGGAGCCTGCTTAGGATTCTCTCTCTCTCTCCCCCTCTGCTCCTCTCCCATCATTGTGTGCATTTTCTCTCTCAAAAAAAAAATATATATATATTTTCTAATCCCCCTATATGCAAATTATATCTAATAATGAAATCATTAATAATTATATTCATAAATCTCTAAAGAGAATTTATATGCTCACAGTACATGAATTATTCAACGAACACTGTTTTATGGAAAACCTGTAAAGTGTAACCAGTGGTAGAGTAACTTTTTTATATAAAAATTTTATTTATTTGAGAGCACAAATGCGGGGAGGGAGCAGAAGGAGAGAGAGAAGCAGACTCCCTGTGGAGCAGGGAGCCAGGTGTGAGGCTCAAGCCCAGGAGCCTGGGACTGAGCCACCCAGATGTCCCTGAGTAACTTTTTAAACGAGGATTAAAAAAAAAAAAAAAAAAAAAAGTACTTTGAACGTAAGGTTACAGAGAAAGCACTACATGTGAAATTCATTCACTGCAGTCACGTAGAAGAGGAAAGTCCCCAGTGTGACAGAGTATCATCAATTTTGCTCATTTTGTACCAACATTTTTTAAAACATAGACTCTTGTAGAGTATTTACAATACTTTTAAATAAGATTGTTGCTAATTATAAAAATTGTTTTATCTCTGGTATCTTGTGACAATGTATAGAACTTAATAAAGTTGTCAGACTTAAAGATGAGGCACATTATTTGAGAAAGGACAAGTGTTATAAATTTTCTGAACTTCTCTGTGATGACAAATGGTTAACGGCAGTATGCTACAATGCAGATATTTGGGGAAAAAGGTAATCATACTTAGCCTGTCCCTTAAAAGTAAAGGTGTCATTTTTAACCAGAGAACCAAAAGATTAAAAAAGGTAAGCAAATGGAAATGTTTAAACATATGGAATTTTAAAGATAAACATATGGAACTGTTTCCACTTCAAAAAAAAAAAACTGCCTCTAAAAAGTCTCACATCATTTTAAGGCTGCTTAAAATCTTTCAAACAAAGAGTTTTTAGTAGGAGCCATTTGATAATACAAAAATGCAACATCATGTAATTAGTTTGCAGGAACAACTTAATGACATGAGGCGAAAGAGAAATCTACTAGCTGAATTTCAATAAAACCCTTGAATAATTAATGAGTAGGTAAAAAGATTGAGCATCACGATTTAATACATGCAGTCAATGAGGCCTTTCCCTCTATGATGCACAGATCGTTGTAGGGTATATATTTCAGCCATCAGCTCCATTAAATACATACATTTAAAAATGAATGAGACCTTCAAATTGCTTTATCACAAAGTAAGAAACCAAGATTTTAAAAAATAAAGAAGGCTCTTTAATCACATTGCTGTCACTGGTGGCAAAAAAGAACTGACAGGTATGCTATCAGAAAGGCAGAGACTACCAGTTAAGAACATAAACTAGGGGCGCCTGGGTGGCTCAATGGGTTAGGCCTCTACGTTCAGCTCAGGTCGTGATCTCGGGGTCCTGGGATTGAGTTCCACAAAGTGCGGTCCACAATGGTCTGAGGTCTCTCAAGACCTTCAAGAGGCTATGAAGTCTAAAACACTTTCATAATAATAGTAAAATATTGTTTATATTTTTCAGTTTCATTCTCTGAAGAGTATGTAGTGGAGTTTTCCAGAGGCTAAATAATGAGTGATGATACCACTGGTCTGATGGCTCCGAGAATAAATGCCAGTGTTAGTCTTGTGTTTTAAATTTTTCTGTCTTAATTTCTAATGAAGTAAATGTCTATATCCATCTATAATATCTAGAACTATAGCTATATCTATGTCTATGTCTGTATATCTATATACGCCACGTACATGAAGCTCTCTGGGGCCCTCAACAAATTTTAAGAATGCAAAGGTTGCCTGAGAGCAAAAAGTTTAAGAACGACTGAATTAAATGTTTTGCTTCAAGGGCTCCCGGCTGGCTCAGTTGGTGGAGCATCTGACTCTTGATCTCAGGGTCTTGAGTTCAAGCCCCACATTGGGTGTGAAGCCTACTTAAAAAATAAATAAATAAATTTTTAAAAAATAAAGGTTTCACTTCAACAGTACTGAATGGACACAGAGGGAAAGAGAAAGGGCAAAGCTGGAACAGTTAAGAGGGTCATTTCCATTCCAGGTGAGTGATGCTAGTGGCCTGCATTAAAGATTAACACAGAAGTAGAGAAAAGGGAATGGGTCTAAGATATGTTGAAAAAGTGGAGTCAACAGAATTTGGTAATTTTTTAGATGTGGGGTATAACAGAGAGGTCAAGAAGGACACTCAGATTCTAGCTTTGAAAGTTAAGTGGAGGCATCGCAGAGGGAACCCAGGAGGAGATGTGAGGAACGGAATGAGTTCAGTTGTGGATGTGTGCTACATCTATTTGGTCATGTCAAATGGTGAGCTGACTACATGGGTCTAGAGTCTAGAGTACAGCAGACTCTCAAACTAGAAGAAGACAGGTAACTTCAGAATGCAGGTGGCAACTGAGGTCTTTTTTTCTTTAATTTTGTTATTAAGATATATTTTTTAATTTTTTTATTAAGATATAAGCCCCAGGGGTACAGGTCTGTGAATCGCCAGGTTTACACACTCCATAGCACATACCCTCTCCAATTTCTATAACCCGACCACCCTCTCCCTATCCACCTCCCCCTGCAACCCTCAGTTTGTTTTGTGACATTAAGAGTCTCTTATGGTTTGTCTCCCTCCCGATCCCATCTTGTTTCATTTATTCTTCTCTTACCCTCCAACCCCCCCTCCACATTGCCTCTCAACTTCCTCATATCAGGGAGATTATACAAGAACTGTCTTTCTTTGATTGACTTATTTCGCTCAGCCCTCCTAGTTCTATCCACATCATTGCAAATGGCAAGATTTCATTTCTTTTGATGGCTGCATAGTATTCCATTGTATATATATACCACCTCTTCTTTATCCATTCATCTGTTGATGGACATCTAGGTTCTTTCCATAGGTTGGTTCTTGTGGACATTGCTGCTATAAACATTCGGGTGCACGTGCCCCTTCAGATCACTGCGTTTGTATCTTTAGGG
>NC_081560.1:86582594-86629388 GCF_022355385.1 Mustela nigripes | reverse complement strand
GTTGGCAAGATTTCATTTCTTTTGATGGCTGCATAGTATTCCATTGTATATATATACCACCTCTTCTTTATCCATTCATCTGTTGATGGACATCTAGGTTCTTTCCATAGGTTGGTTCTTGTGGACATTGCTGCTATAAACATTCGGGTGCACGTGCCCCTTCAGATCACTGCGTTTGTATCTTTAGGGTAAATACCCAGTAGTGCAATTGCTGGGTTGTAGAATAGCTCTATTTTCAACTTTTTGAGGAATCTCTGTGCTGTTTTCCAGAGTTGTTGCACCAGCTTGTTCTCTAAAGGAACTAAGATCATCTCTGGAGAATGGGGAGTGTGACAAGAAAGCAGTATTTGGAAGAGAACAGGTGTGGACAGAAGAGAAGGACTCTTAGGAAAAGACAGTAGCCCATCAAGGCGATCTTGGGGAGGTAAGCCAGTCGTGTTTTAGGAAAAAGGCATGATTCAACTGTGTAAAACATTGCTAAGTGGGGGTTTTCCAGGTCCTGACAAGATGGCAAACCAAATCTGGTTGATGACTTCCTTCCCCAGAATCAATACTGGAGAAATTACAGAAGCAAGAGGATGCACAGATAGTTCCAGCAACATAAAAACTGAGAAAATCCTAGGTGGGCCAAAGGCAGTCATGAATCAGGAAGGTCAAGCATAGCCTGGGTTAATGGGAGAACAGGCTGAGGGGAAGCTTTTAAATTCGCTCTAGTCTTCCCCCCGCACTGCCATGAAAGATGACAGAACCTAGCAACAGCGGCCTGTTCCTATGGTACAGTATCAGACAATCCAAAGCCCAGTGGGGCCGGGGCTAAAATATACCAAGGAGGCTGATTGACTCCAGGACATTGATTTCTCTACCTCTTCTCCCCTTCAAACTTCCAGGACCAGAAGACCACAAAAAGGAAACTGGCAGGAAAGGGAAATAAAATACAAGAGAAATATCTAAAGCCTTGCAGAAAGAGCTTATTGTCTCCAAAGGGAGACACTTGAATGAAAGCATATCTTTCTTTAGAAAAACTGGATGCCAAAATATAATAAAGTAATATTTTAAAATACTGAAGAAAAAGTCTTTGAACCTACAATTTTATGTCTACCAAATTATATAAATGTGATGGTGAAATAAATATACTCTCGGGCTTATAAAGGTCTCAGAAAGCTTGCCACACAAAGGCCTACTCCGGAAACATTCTTAGAACAGCATAAGGGGCGCCTAAGTGGCTCAGTTGGTTAAGTGTCAGACCCTTGGATTTTGCTCAGGTCATGATCTCAGGGTCATGAGATTGAGCCCCCGAGTTGGGCTCTGCACTCAGCAGGGAGTCTGCTTGAAATTCTCTGCCTCTGCCCACCCAATCCCGCTCTTGGGCTTACTCTCTTTCTCAAATAAATAAATAAATAAATGAAATCTTTTATTAAAAAAAAAAAAAAAGAAGTGCTAAAAAAGAAATAAATTCAGGGGAATAAGGCAAAAGACACGGGAAACAAGAGTAATCAAATAAATTAGAAAAATGTACTATCCTCGGGGCACCTGGGTGGCTCAGCCATTTAAGTGTCTGCCTTCAGTTCAGGTCATGATCCCAGGGTTCTGGAATGTAGTCCCTGCTCAGCGGGAAGTCTGCTTCTGCCCCTTCCTCTGCCCTCCCTCTGCTCATGCTCTCTCTTTCTCTCAAATAAATAAAATCTTTAAAAAATAATCCTCTAAAAAAGCAAGGGCGGAAGAAACAGAAAAAATAGGGCCAAAACCAATTTTAAATAAACAGAAATTAGCTAGATGGTGTGGAGCGAAATAGATGAGGGAATATCAATGGAGAAACATAGAAATGATGCTAAAATAAGAATCTTGATAACAATGAGGGGCCCCTGGGTGGCTCAGTCGGTTAGTTCAACTCTTGATCTCAGCTCAGATCTTGATCTCAGGGTGGTTAGATCAAGCCCCACAGTTGGGTTGGGCTCCACAATTGGTGTGGAGCCTACTTTAAAAAAAGAAAAAAAAAGAATTTGAGAACAATGAAGAAAATAATGATGGCACAATTATGACAGAGAGGCCAAGAGAAACCATAAGAAGTGTCTACTGAAGGAGGTCATTCTTGACTCTCATGATAATCAATTTTAAAAAGGCAGTGGGGACTGAAGCCAGACAGCCGTGGATTTAGAAGTGAGAGATAAAGAAACACAAAGGGCAGCTATAGAAAAATCGTTTAAAATGTCTCTAAAGGAAAAGAGGTGAAACCACAGATGGATGAAATAACACATGGTGGGAGGGCTCCTCTGATAAGGGGGAACTGAGTATTTGTATTCATTTTATTTATCATCATAAAATAAATTGGAGGTGGTTTTGAAATAAATACAAACCAGATGAGCAAGTTGGGATTAAGGGTAAATGAACATAAAAAAAAAAAAAAAAATCAAGTGACTGGATATACCAAATGCATACCTGACAGGCTTGCAAAGATGGCGGGCACAGAGGCAGGCACCAGGTTTCCTAACAGCCAACTCAAAGCCAGAGAACCCTTGGCTTAAAAATCACTGTGCATAAACACGAATGTTAACCAGAACACTGACCTGCCTGCACACAGGCTCTGGGAGCTAGCTAAACCCTTGCCTTGGTGCATCATTTTTCTACTCTAATGTCCTCATTATCTTCCACAGAGAACAGATGTCTCCTGGATGCACGATCAATGACTCCAACTTGCAAGCAGACAGAACAAAGATGGAAAGGATGTTTTCTGCAAACCAGATTTTAAAAAAATATGTCTTGCATTTAGGGCTTTTTTCATCTTTCCGTGGTCTCGTTGATTCCTCCCTGTTTTCTAAATGATGATTCCTGTCACATTCAGTTGAAATGGAAGCCTTGCCAGGAGTCATGGCCAGAGCAGCCTGGGGAGCCCATGAGCCATGTCTCCTTGACTTCGTCCTTCTATAGCTCAAGGAGAGTAAGAATCTTGCTGGTAAAGAAGAGTTCAAACTTCAACAGAGCCTTCGCTTTTCATAAACTACAAGTCCATTTGTCCCTCTTCTTTCTTCCCTGGATCAGCAAACTACAAAGTCCACCTGCACTGTTCTTTGTTGATTTGCCTCAGTCATGGTTCAAATTCATCTACATATGTAATTTCAGGTAAGCTTCAATACCACCCTGGTAGGTATGATTACCTTACCCTGATCAGGAAAAATCAAGTCAAAGAACCAGCTAGAGCTGCACTGCTTACAGCCAAATGGTGATGTAAGATGACAACCTTGTTGTAAGAAATACTTTTAAAATGTCCCAGACAGACCCATAAGTGTGTTTCCTTGATCCTTCCCTGAATCTCTCAACGGGCTATTGATCTGCTCCAGTATTTTCCATGCTTTTTGTCTGTTTTGTTTCTTTGGTTTAAGTAGCATCCAAGATGACGAACATACAAACTTCTGGCTAGGAGTGTAAATCTATTCAAAGTGCCTGCAGGGAAAATCTCCATGCCTTAACTGTGTCCGAGGGGACTTGTTTGCTTCTAGCTAGTGGAGCGAAAATGCTGGGAGCTCATGAACAGGTGGTGACAACTATTTCTATGGGAAAAAGTAAAACCTTGTCTCAATTGGGTGGAAGACAGAACATTTCAAAGCATTTTAACACCTGGTCTTGTACAAAATAAAATCAGGGTGCTGTTTTTAAATAGAGCAGATGTGACCCCAGTTATTGTTGGGGGGTATTTTTATTTTTTATTTTTTTAATTTTTTCTTTCTTTTCAGCGTAACAGTATTCATTGTTTTTGCACCACACCCAGTGCTCCATGCAATTCGTGCCCTCTCTAATACCCACCACCTGGTTCCCTGAACCTCCCCCACCCCGCCCCTTCAAAACCCTCAGATTGTTTTTTGGAGTCCATAGTCTCTCATGGTTCACCTCCCCTTCCAATTTCCCTCAACTCTCTTCTCCTCTCCATCTCCCCTTGTCCTCCATGCTATTTGTTATGCCCCACAAATAAGTGAAACCACATGATAATTGACGTAGAAAACACTTAAAAATGCCCCCCATCAATTATCATAAGGGCAGTATTTTCTTTTCTTTTTCTTTTTTTTTTTTTTAAAGATTTTATTTATTTATTTGTCAGAGAGAGGAGCAAGAGTGAGCACAAGCAGACAGAGTGGTAGGCAGAGGCAGAGGGAGAAGCAGGATCCCGGCTGAGCAAGGAACCCGATGCAGGACTCGATCCCAGGACGCTAGGATCATGACCTGAGCTGAAGGCAGCTGCTTAACCAGCTGAGCCACCCAGGCGTCCCAAGGGCAGTATTTTCAAATGTCTTATACATCAGCAGTTTCATCATCAAAAACAGATATCTTTGAATAAAATGAGAAATATTTATGACCAAGAAAAACAACAGATAATGTCACTGTGATTTTATTATGGGTTGTTTGGTGGTGGTGTTTGGCGGCGGGGTTGTTTTGTTTTTTGTTTTTTTCCTTAGTTTCTGAGAGGCATTTTTTGTTTTATGCAAGCATTTGGAAGTCAGAGTAGTTTTGTTTATTTTTGGTCAAATTCTGAACCTAGCCCTGATACCAGTATTTAATTCTGAGAGGCCAGTATGTATACATAAAGAAAGCTTCCAAAGATAACTTATCAATTAAGTTGTTTAAAATAATGTTCCATTAATCTGCCAGAAAAAAAACCATACTGATATAATAATAAAGCTAGTCTTTTGGATAAGGAAACATATTTTGGCATTCATTTCTAAACTACAAAAAACATAGAAATAAAAAGATAATTAAAAAATAAAAGTTTCTAGAGCTGCAAATATATTCTTTAAATTCTAAGTAGCTGATTCTAATTGTTCTGCAAAGACAGGTCATAAGGGGCACCTGGGTGGCTCAGTGGGTTAAAGCCTCTGCCTTCGGCTGGGGTCATGATCCCAGGGTTCTGGGATAGAGCCCCACATCAGGCTCTCTGCTCAGCAGGGAGCCGGCTTCCCCCCCCCCACCCCGCCCTGCCTGCCTCTCTGCCTACTTGTGATCTCTGTCTGTCAAATAAATAAATAAAATCTTTAAAAAAAAAAAAAGTCTGTTAAAAAAAAAAAAAGACAAGTCATAAGTGACAAACCAAAAGCTGTGATCCGTGGGGTACCTGGGTGACTCAGTAGGTTAAGCATCTGCCTTCGGCTGGAGTCATGATCTCAGGCTCCTTGCTTAGCTGGGGAGTTTGCTTCCTCCTCTCTCTGCTCATGCTATCTCTTTGTCTCTCTCAAATGACTAAATCTTTAAAAAAAAAAAAAAAAGCCATGACTTGGGCTTGGTGTATACATTGTAATACTATATGAAGAAGTTCTGTGAAGATTTGGTTAAGTAAAAATTCTAGATTCAACATTAATCACACAAAATCATCAGGATAGCAATTGCTAATGTGTCAACCACACAGAGGTAGATATTGGAGAAAAAAATGTACTAAATTGTCCAACCTGAAAAGAAAATGCCTAGTTTTGTCACCTCCTAACTCACCAAAAAGATTGAAGTGTTCTCATCTCTGGGGAAAAGGTATGCATGCTTGGATATGGTGAAATAATTTAAGTAACGATTATCACAGATCCTGCTTTCATACATGAATTTATTCTTCCTCAGTGGGGAAAACTGAGACCCCACTCGACCCCACTACCACAATATATATGTAGATTTCAACTAATTGTAGACAGACATCTATAAAATGACTATCATTTAGGATGCTATTAGGCAAAGACAGCATAATATGACTATAGCGTCTAAGTGGCTAGATGACCATTTATTTTATTTTTTAATTTTAATTCCAGTTAGTAAACATACAGTGTTATACCAATTTCAGGTGACCGAAACAGTGATTCAACACTTCCATACAACATCCAGTGCTCATCACAAGTGCATGCCTTAATTCTATCCCCTCTTTCACCCATCCCCCAAACACCTCTCCTCTGGTAGCCATCAGTTGGTTCTTTTTAAGAACAAACTTTGTAAGAGTCTGTTTCTTGGTTTCCCTTTCTCCTTATTTTTTTCCCTTTGCATGTTTGTTTTGTTTCTTAAAATCCACACATGACTGAAATCATATGGTATTTGTCTTTCTCTGACTGACTTTTTTCACTTAGCTCCATCTATGTCATCACAAATGGCAAGATTTCATTCTTTTTTATGGCTGAATAAGATTTCATTGTGTGTGTGTGTGTGTGTGTGTATCTCCCATCTTCTTTATTCATTCATCAATCGTACTGATGGGCACTTGCTTCCATATCTTGGCTATTGTAAATAATGCTGCTATAAACATAGGGGTGCATCTATCCCTTTGAATTAGTGTCCTCATATTCTTTGGGTTAATACCCAGTAGTGTGACTGCTGGATGATAGGGTTAATTCTATTTTAAATTTCCTGAGGAACCGCCATACTGTTTTCCATACTGGCTGCACCGGTTTGCTTTCCCACTCACAGTGTATGACTTTTCGTTTTTCTCCACATCCTCATCTCCGTCTCTTGCTTATGCTGCTCCTTTTAGCCATTCTGACAGGTCTGAGGTGATATTTCACTATAGTTTTGATTTGCATTTCCTTGATGCTCTGTGATGATGAGTATTTCTTCATGTGTCTGTTGGCCATCTGGATGTCTTCCTTGGAGAAATATCTGTTCATTAAATGACCATTTAAAAACTACATAAGCAAGGTGAAGTGTTACCATTACCTACCTGATGTATTGTGACATTGAGGTATTATCTGCTCTATTGGTATGGCACTTTCCATCTATTTTAATTAGACAAGTTCTAGCCTGGTGCATGCTATATAATCTCACCTTTCATATTTTGAAGAAGCAGTTGAGACTGTGGTGACAGTTCTCATTCATGATGCTCATCACAGCAAAACTGATGCATGAGGTGTTTCGAGCCATGATTGCTTGAACTGAACAATCCAAGCTACTTTGTCCATGACCCTGCATATGAAAATGTCAAGTGCTTGAAGAACTAGATGATTTGAATTTAAAATAGGGTTCAGAACTTCTGATTCCACATAAACCACAGGTCTGCTTATAACTTCAGATGAAGGGAGAACAAATGATTTCAACTTACAGCAAAGAAAAGCCCTAACGTGGATCAAATCAGCCAGGGAATAAGCCAGGCTGTGTCAGTACAAAGCGTGAATGCAGAATGCTTTTTTCAGATATGTGGCTCACTTCTTGCAAAATTACATAGTAATTCAAACTACATGTTTACAAAATATTTCCAAGAAAAGACCCTTCCAGGCCTGCATTAAAGAATGATCTGACATCAGCACCATCTCTTTTTATACAAGCAATTTAATAGATTAAAAAGAAGAATTTTCATCCTCTAGGAAGAATAGAAGAAGCTCTACACTGATTCAATTATTAATTTCTTAGCAGACCCTCTACTTCAATAGCTGAATGTGGGCTGGAATAGATTTAGAATGATACTTCACTCATCCATAAAGCCTGCTTTTCAAGTTCATGGTGGTTTCAAATGAGAACTAGACTGCTCTCCTTGAAGAGATGCGAGCACACTGTATGTTGTTTCCCCCTCATCCTCTCTTCTTCCACCTTGCCTTCCATCCCTCCGTAAACCTCACTGACAGTTGACAATGAACAATCATCTGGATTTGAAGACAGATTCTGAACACCCTAAGATATAATATCTTTGCATCCCTAGAATTTAGCAAAGTACCTAGAATATAACAGTTACTCTATAAATGTTTACTAGTTATCCATTAATGCAATCCTATTCAAAAAATATTTTTTGAATGCTTATTACATGTCATGAATTGGCCCAGGGGTGCTTGGGACAACAGTGAGAGAGTGAATCATATGCAATTTCCCCTCTCTCCGGGAACCACAATGAATAAATGGAAAAGACCATAGCAGATAATTATAAAGCAGCATAGAGTTCAATGCTAAGACATTCATCAAAAAGTTTTTTTTTAACCCACTAATGTAAATGAAAGCAAGCATTTGGTCCAAAGAATAAAGGATGTCTTGGGGAAAGAAAATTATTCACAAAATATATATAAGGCAGAAAACTATCAGTATAAAATTGCCCCTGGTACACCTATTTTTAAATTCTTTGATCTGCTCTTAATTTGGTTCAATTTATAAACATTGACTTTATTTTTTTAAGACCTTCACTATGTTCTGAAACATAGTACAGAACGCAGGAATAAAAATATTGCATATAAGTCAATCTAAAAAATTCCAAATCTTAATAAGCCAAAAATAAAATAAAATTTAAATCCCACCATATACTAGAACAAATTGATTAAGAGGACAGTGTAGAAAAGGCCTTGGCAGCTAGAAGATATTCTAATGCCCTCTGCATCACCTGAGGAATAGTAACATTTTACACTACCAAATGGGTATTCAGCTAAAATTTTGCAATTGTAAACAGAAGTAATAGGTAGTGTTAATGGAACAATATTCATAGAAGCTTCCCTGAATTTTATCTTCTATGTGCAATACTTACAGAATATTTAGCCAAATATAAGTGAGAGCTAGGAAAAGATAAGAGTCTATTTTTTAAGTAAAATGTTAAAAATGAGAAGATGAAAGAAATACTTAATTTGGAATTCTACATATAAAACTTCCCAAAACACCCTGTAGAAAATAATTTCACCAAATCATTTCTTTCCAGAGTTAAGAGAATCCCTCAGGCATTTCCCTATGAAAGTAGAAATACAGTTTCATCACACAAAAAATAAATTAGTAATATAATTAATCAACTACAGATGTAATATTAGAGCTAAGTATAAAGCTGAATCTTCAAGAAAAGCATTTCTGCTAAACTCTTCCTTTTTCTTTCCTTTCTCATCCTTTCTTTCCCCTCGGGTGACAATATAGCACATAACCATAGCTGTCTTCTTTCTAACCATCATCATAATAGTGATAACATTTATTGTGCACCAAATATGTACGACACAGAACTGTACTTTGAGCTTATATAGAAAGAGATTCAAGATGGAAGATTCTGAACTTACACCCTCCCACAGATACAGCAAATCTACAGATACATATAGATACATATGGAATAATATCCTCTGAAAATGTCCTAAAAACAAAATGTCTAGAGCCTCCACAACAAAGGATAAAAGGGCAGAGGCAGAGAAATGCTCTAGCCAAAAACTTCACTCTACGCATGACAACCCACAGTTATAAGGATCTCAGAAATGCAGAACTTTTCCCTGAGAAGTGAGGGGTTTGGCCCCCCATCATGCATCCCAATGCATGGGTCCTGCACTGGAGAGATGAGTCCCCAAAATGTTTGGCTTTGAAAATGAATAGGGAGTACATTCAGGAGAACCACACAACTATACAGAAATAGAGAACCTACTTTTAAAGGCCTTGTGTGCAGACTCACTCACCCATCCTGGGGCCCAATGCAAAAGCAGCAGTTTAAAAAACACCTACACTGTATGTGAATGAGACACACTAATTAATCTTAAAGTGACAGTGGGAGAGACAGGAACTCAATGGGATGCTCTCCAGGAAAGAAGCAGTAGCAGGCACCATTTCTGTGATCTCATTCTACCCTGCTAATGCCAGTGGGATTGGGCACCATTTTGGTAGTCTCCTTCCAGCCTCCATGCCCCACACTCACACTGCAGCTGCACCATAGCCAGTAAAGCAAGCACCTCTATCCCCTTGTCAGAGCTGTGCCAGAGAGAACAGGGGGCTAGCACCTGGCCATATCCCTCCCACCCCCTACCCTATGCTGCAGCTGCACCATAGCCAGCTGGATGAGTGCTCCATAACTTCCCTGAGGGACAGTGGAAAGGTGAGCAACTGCAGCCCAACATAGGGTATGCCCCTTGAGCACCTGGCTCTGGTAGCTAGGGGTGTTGTACTTCTGGACCTCATGAATCATCTCCTACACAAGGTCACTCCTTTAAGACTGGGAGAAGTCTCACCTAATACATAAAATAAAATTTATGCTTCATGTAATATACAAAATCAAACACAGAGAATCAGGCAAAATAAGGAAACAGAGAAAAATGCTCCAAACAAAAGAACAAGGGAATAATTCCAAAAAGATGTTAATGAAATGGAGATAAGTAACATACCAGATAAAGAATTTAAAGTAAGTCACAAATTCGGGAGAAGAACTGATGATCTTAGAGACAGCATCAACAAAGAGATAAAAAATATATGAAAGTACCAAGCAGAAGTCACAGAACTGAAGAATACAGTATTTGAATGGAAAAAATAAACCAGAAGGTTTTAACAGCAGACTGGATAAAGTAAAATAATGGATCAGAGAGCTGGAAGACAAAGCTATGAAAGTCAGAAAGATAAAGCAACAACAACAAAAATATTTTAGAAAGTGGAGATACCTTGAGAGGCCTACAGGACATGAAGTGAAATAATATCTGTATTTTATGGATCCAGAAGAAGAGTGGGAGAGAAAGAAGCAGAAAAAAGTTATTTAAAAAACAGTGGCTGAAAACTTCCCTAACCTGGGGAAAGTAACAGACTTCCAGGTCCCAGAAGGCCAAAAAATTCCAAATATGATGAACACAAGAGATGCATACCAAGACGCATAATAAAAATGTCAAAAGTTAGAGAATCTTGAAAAAAACAACTTGCTAAGTACTACAGAGACCCCATAAGGCTATAAGCAAAATTTTCAGCAGAAAGTTTGCAGGCCAGAAAAGAAGGGTAGAAATATTCAAAATGCTGAAAAGAAAACTTCCAACCAAGAATACACTACCCAGCAAGGTTATCAATAAAAAGTTTTCAGAATAAGCAAAAGCTAAAGGAGGCAGTGAACACTAAACTGGCCTTACAAGAAATCTTAAAGGAAATTTATTAAGGTGAAAAGTAATGGCACTCATTAATAACCAGAGGACACACGAAAATAAAAATCTCACTGGAAAAAGTAAATTTATAGTAAAGGTGGTGGATTAATCACTTATAAACCTAGCATGAAGATTAAAAAAAGTAGTACAAAAAGTACAAAAGTAGTCAAATTAACAAAAATTACAATTAGTAAATGGATATATAAAATAAGAAGATGTAAAAACACAAAATGTGCTAGGGCATGGGTAAAATCAAAAATATTTGGAATATGTTCAGTTTTGAGTTGCTATCAAATGAAAATAGACTGTTGTATAGATAGGACACTACAGGTGAACCTCACAGTAATGACAAGCAAAAACTTATAGGGAATACACAAAGAAAATGAGAAAGGAATCTAAATATAACAATAAAGAAAGTCATCAAATCAGAAGAGAGAAACAGAAGACAAAAGGACCAGAGAACTTGAAAACAATCAGAAAACAATGAATAAAATGGCAATAACCACACACCTATCAAAATTACTTTAAGTGTACATGGACTAAATTCTCCAGTCAAAACAGAGAATGGCTGAATGGAAAAAAGAATAATAATAAGACTCATCTTTATGGTTCCGACAAGAGACTCATTTCAGAAATAAAGAGGATACACAAAGACTGAAGGTGAAGGGATGGAAAAAAAATTCTGTTAATGGATATGAAAAAGAAATCTCATGTTATATCAGACAAAAAATCAAAACAAAACAAAAAACTATAAAAGACCACTAAAAGACAAAGCAGGGCATTTCTTATAAATAAGAGTCAATCCAGAAAGCTGATATACCATTATAAATATATATGTATGCAACATAGGAGTACCAAAATATATAAAATGAATATTCACAGACCTAAAAGGATAAATTGACAGCAATATCCTAATAAGCAGGGAACTTTAACACTCCACTTGCATCAATGGACAGATCATCCAGACAGAAAACCAATAAAGATCAGCCTTAAACAACACATTAGACCAGATGGACTCAATAGATAACTAACAAAATATTTCATCCCAAAGCTGCAGAATACATACTTTTCTCAAGTACCTATGGAACACTCTCAGGACAAATGATATATTAGACCACAAAACCAGTTCTGAATAAATTCAAGAAGGGTGAAATCACATCGAAGATATTTTCTATCCACAAGGGTATCCAAACTAGAAATCAATTACAAGAAGAAAACTCAAAAATGTGTTTTCAATGTGGAGATTAAACACATACTACTAAACAACTGATGAATCCTCAAAGAAATCAAAGGAGGGGCACCTGGGTGGCTCAATCAGTTAAGTGTCTGCCTTCAGCTCAGGTCATGATCCCATGGTCCTGGGATCAAGCCCCACATTGTGCTCCCTACTCAGCAAGGAGCCTGCTTCTCCCTCTCCCTCTGCCTGCCACTCTTCGCACTCAGGTTCTGTGTGTGTGTGTGTGTGAAATAAATAAGTAAAATCTTAAAAGAAAAAGAAAGAGAGAAAGAAGAAAGAGAGAGACAGAGAGAGAAAAGAAAGAAAGAAACCAAAGGAGAAATAAAAAAAAATCTAGAGATAAATGAAAACAACAATATGAAATGCCAAAATCTATGGGACAGAGCAAAAGCAATTATAAGAGGGAAGTTGATAGCAAAATAGGCCTACCTCAATAAACAAGAAAAATAGGAACTGCACAATCTAACTCTACTCCCAAAGGAACTAAAAAAAAGAACAAAAGAAATGCAAAGTTAGTAGAAGGAAGGAGATAATAAATGCCAGAAGGGAAAATACCAATGCAATTAACAACTGGTTCCTCAAAAAGATAAACAAAATTGACAAAAGTTGAGCTAGAAAACCAAAGTAAAAGAGAAGAAAAAAGGGAGAGGACCCAAATCAACAAAATCAGAAATGAAAGAGGAGTTACAAGCAATAATACAGAAATACAAAAAAACACAAGAGACAATATACCAACAAATTAGGCAACCTAGAAGAAATAAATTCCTAGAAATATGCAATCTTCCAAGATTATTCAGGAAGAAACAGAAAATCTGAATAGCCCAATACTAGTAAGAAGAGTGAATCAGTAATCAAAAACCTCCCAACAAACAAAAGTCCAGGACCAGATGGCTTCATTGGTGAATTCTACCAAACATTCTAAGATTTACAACCCATCCTTCTCAAAATAGTCCCGAAAACTGAAAAAAGAGGAATGCTTCCAAACTCATTTTAAGAGGCTAGCACTACCCTGATACCAAAACCATCCAAGAACACCACAAAAAAAAAGGAAAATTACAGTCCAAGATCTATGATGAATATAGATGCAAAAACCTTCAACAAAATATTAGCAAATCAAACTCAGTAATATATTAAAATGACAATACACCATGATCAAATAAGATTTATTCCAGGGATGCAAGGATGGTTTAACAATTGCAAATTAATCAATGTGATACACCACATCAACAAAATGACAGATAAAAATCATATGTCCATCTCAGTAGATGAAGAAAAAGCATATAATAAAACTCAATGTTTGTTTGTGATTAAAAACTCTCAACAAGTGAGTACAGGGGGACCTACCTCAATATGGTAAGGTGATATATGACAAATTCACAGCTAATATGGTCAATGGTAAAAAGGTAAAAGCTTTTCTTCTAAGAACAGAGCAGGAACAAGACAAGGATGCCCACTCTTGCCATTTCTATTCAACACAGTTTTGGAAATCCTCCCCAGAGTCATTAGACAAGAGAAAAAAATAAAAGATATGTGAATTGAAAATGAAGAACTGTTACTATTTGCAGATGACATGATCTTTAACATAGAAAATTCTAAAAACTCCATGAAAAAAAACCATTAGATCTAATAATGAATTCAAAAAAATAGCAGGCCAAAAAACTAATATACAAAAATCCACTGCATTTCTATATAACAAAAAAAAGCTATCAGAAAGAGAAACCAAAAAAAATCTCATTTGCAACTGCATCATAAAGAATAAAATATCTAGGAAAAGTTTAACCAAGGAAGTGAGAGACCTGTATCTTGAAAAGCATACATCATTGATAAAAGAAATTGAAGTTGACACAAATAAATCGGAAGATATTCCATGTCCATGGATTGGAAGGATGAATATTTCTAAAACGTCCTTCATATCCAAAAAATCTACACATTCAATGTAATCTCTATCAAAATTCCAATGGCATCTTTCAGAGATATACAACAAATAATCACAAAATGTATCTGTAACCACAAAAGACTTCAGAGAGCCAAAGAAATCTTGAGAAGGAAAAACAAAGCCAGAGGTATCATATTCCCTGATTTCAAACTACATTACATAGCTATAGTAATCAAAACAGTATCATACTAACATAAAAACAAACCTATAAATGAATGGAATAGAATAGAGCCCAGAAATAAGCACACACATATACAGTCAATAAATTTATGACAAAGGAGGCAAGAATACACAATAGGAAAAGGACAGTCTCCAGTAGACGAAGTTAAGAAAACGGGACAGCTACTTGCGAAAGAATGAAACTGGATCACTTTCTTATACAATATAAAAAATTAACTCAAAATGGTTTACAGACATGAATGTAATTAAGATCTAAAACCACAAAACTCCTAGAAGCAAACAGGTAGTAAGCTCCTTGACATGGGTCTTAACAATCCTTTTCTGAATCATACTGCAAAGGCAACAAAACCTAAAACAAACAAATGGGACTGAATCAAGCTAAAAAGCTTCTGCTCAGTGAAGAAGACCATCAACAAATGAAAGTCAACTCAGTTAATGGGAAAAGATATTTGAAAGTCATATATCTGTAAGGATTTATACCCAAAATATATAAAGAACTCATACAACTCAATAACAAAAAAACCCAATCCAATTATAAAATAGGCAGATGATCTGAATAGACATTTTTCCACAGAAGACATACAGATGAGCAACAGGTACATGAAAATGTGCTCAACATGAATAACCATTAGAAAAATGCAAATCAAAACCACAATGCTATACCACCTCATACCTGTCAGAACAGCTATGATGAAAAAGATAAGAAATAACAACTGTTGGAGAAGATGTAGAGAGAAAAGAACCCCTTATACACTGTATGTTGGTATAACCACTATGGAAAACAGTATGAAGTTTCCATAAAAACGATATATGATCCAGCAATTTCATTCCTGAATATTTATCCAAAGAGAATGAAAACACTAATTTGAAAACATATATATACCACTATGTTCACTGCAACATTATTTACAACAGCCAAGATATGGAAACAACCTAAGAGTCCATCTACAGATGAACAAGTAAAGAAGATGTGAGAGACCTATATCTATACCTTTATCTATACAATGTAATGTTACACAGCCATAAAAAAAAGATTTTTTGCCATTTACAACAATATGGATGGATCTAGGGGATACTATGCTAAGTGAAATAAGCCAGACAAAGACAAATACCACGTGATTTCACTTATACATATACTACAGAGAACCGAGTGGTAGTTGCCAGTAAAACCAGGGGTTTGAGGGACACGAAATGAATAAAAGGATCAAGAGGTATAAACTTCCATTTATAAAATAAATAAGTCATGAAGAAAAAGATTTTTGTAGAGTTTAAGGACTTTCTTCATTCTCTACAACATTGTTTCCTCTATCTGTTTATGGGGAAAAGGATCAATAAAAGGTTTAATAAATTTAAAATTTTAAAATAAATAAATAAGTCATGGAGAAGTAATGTACAGAGCAGGGAATACAGTCAATGATATTGTATTAACTTTGTATGGTGATAGATGGTAACTAGATTTAGTGTGATGATCAATTTGCAATATATACAAATGCAGAATCACTATTCTGTATACAGGAAACTAACAGAATATTGTATATCAATTATATTTCAATTAAAAGAAATGCAGCATGTAAATTAATCCTATGCCTAAAAATACAATGAACTGGTTGGGGCACCTGGGTGGCTCAGATGGTTAAGCATCCAATGCTGGATATTGGCTCAAGTCATAATCTCAAGAGTCTTGAGATCAAGCCCGAGGTTAGACTCTGTACTGGGTGTGGAGCCTACTTAAGATTCTCCGTTCTGAGTGCCTGGATGGCTCAATAGGTTAAGCCTCTGCCTTTGGCTCAAGTCATGATCCCAAGGGTCCTGGGACCAAGGCCTGCATCAGGCTCTTTGCTCAGCCAGGAGCATGCTCCCCCTCTCTCTGCCTGCCTCTCTGCCTACTTGTAATCTCTCTATCAAATAAATACATAAAATCTTAAAAAAAAAAAAAAAGATTCTCCATCCTCTGCCTCTCTCCCCTCCACTCCTGTGTGCTCTCTCTCTCTCTCTTTTAAACACACATACACACGCACAAACAAAAACTACAGTGAACTAACTGCTAATGTATGGTACCACCCAATGTATGTTTCCTTTATCAAAGAATGTTATTTCTCATGCAATAAACAACTTAACTCCAAGCAATAAACACTGTAGTGCTCCTGCTGCACAGAAGAAACATCATTAGCAAAATGAAAGAAACCCAGCTTGTACAACTCCTGTTTGGCAGAAATAGTTACACTGCTGAGCCGGCCAGTTTGAAAGGCTTGTTTCCCTCATGCCGTCATCTCTTATTCTCATAAACCCAACTGGATCTAAGAAGGGTGGATGGGTGCCTGGGAAGTCCACAGTGCTCCAGCATTCTTAACATGTCAACAAGTGGTTACTTCAGAATCAGAATTCATCAGTGTCTCTAAAAGATTGCCAAGCTTTTCCTTTCTTTGTACTCTGCCAAAGTCACTTTCAACACCTACTAAACAATCAGCATCTAAACAAACAAACAAAAAAGAGTGTATATACACTATCTCATTCAATATTTCTAGGAGGCAAATTTGGAGAATGTCCAGTTTTTGCAGATAAGACAGGCTCAGAGAAGTTAACAAAGATCACAGAGTCTCTACACGTTGGAATAAATGCTCAAGTTCACATCTGTCAACGTCCTTTGTCACTATCAATAACTGGAATCCTTTTTATCACTTTCATCACTTTCTCCGCTACCCCAACTCCAGGATACTTTTCCCCATACTGGACACTACCATCTAGTCACCCCCCCCCACTTGGCCCTGCTCCATCTGTATTTATGTCTTGGTCACCCCTTTCCCAGCCTTACTTGCTGGGTTTCTCAACCTTGGCAGGATTGATGTTTGGGGCTGGACAATTCTTTGTGGTGGGGGCTGTCCCCTGAGCTCTACTCCCGAGGGTTAGCCTCTACCCACCAGATGGAAGTAACTGACATCCAACCAAAAACCTCTCCACACCTGGCTGACCTTTGAAATTAAGCAGTATTTGGATTTATTGTTGGGAGAGGAGGGTGGCTACAATGTATTTATTCAGCCAGGCTAGCCTTTTATCATGTCTCTTTCTTTGGTCTTACAGAAGCTCCTCTGTAAGGGAAAGCTGTGAGCATTCTGAATGAATTCAAAAGCTGGCTAGTCCTGGGGCAGATCCCATGAGAGCTCTTCTGTGCCTCAGTGGAAGGCCTTTCTTCTTTCAGGACCTCCATTCAGCAACATTTTTGTGAATTACAACAGACAGTGCTCGGACTCCCCAGCAAAAGTACCTTAAGCCAAGTGGATCCTGCCGTCTCTTGCCCAGCAAGTACCTATCAAGAGAGAGCTAAATCACAAAACCAATTTCTCTCTAATAATACCAGTAAATCACATGCTTGGTAAGGAGCCATAGTTTGAAGAAACTTAATGTAAAAAAACACTATAAACTATAGCCCCTTCTCTTTTTTTTTTTTTTTTTCTAAAGGAGAGAAGCATTTATAGGATCATCTCTTATCTAAAGCACTCGTTGAGTGATTTTCTTTTTTTTTTTTTTTTTTTTTACTGTTCTGTTTTAGAAGAGCACATTACGGACATCATATTGCCTCCTTTATTAACAAAGCTAAAGCCCTCCCAGGCTATTCCTTCTCTGCAGGCCAATTCTATGTGGCTTTTCTTTCTCTCTCTCTCTCTCTCTTTTTTTTTTTTCTTTTTTACCTCCAGCTTTATGGAGATATAAAGGATATACAATATCATGTATGTTCCAAGTGTACAATGAAGTGATTTTATATATGTATATATTGTAAAATGATTATCACAATAAGATTAGTTAACATGCCCATCACCTCACAGACTTACTGTGTGTGTGTGTGTATGTGTGTTTGTGTTGAGAACTTTTAAAAATCTATCTCTTAGCAACCTCCAAACATACAGCACAATATCGTCAATAACAGTCACCATGCTGTGCATTAGATCCCCAGAACTTACTCATCTTGGAACTAGAAATGTGTACCCTTTGGCCAATTTTTCCCTACCCACCTCACCTCTGACAACCACCCATCTGTTCTCAGTTTCTAGGAGTTTGCTTTTTTCAAATTCTTCATATAAGTGAGACCATATAGTGTTGATCTTTCTCTGACTTACTTCACTTAACATAATGTCTTCAGCGTCCATCCACGATGTTGCAAATGACACAAGATTTCCTTCTTTTCATGGCTGAATAATATTCCATTGCATGTAAATACCACATTCTCTTTACCCATGCATCTGTCTATGTACACTTAGGTTTTTCCAGGTCTTGGCTACTAGAAATAATGCTGCAATTGAGGGAGCAAAAGGCTTGCCAAGGACAGGCAGAAGTGGACACCTCACAACCCCCCCTCCATGGGATATATGTGACATTCCTCAGGCACTCCTGGCTGCCCTAAAGGAAAAGCAAATCATTGATTTATAGAGATTACAATCTTGCAAGATTATAATCTCAGTTTACAAATGTCATAGCAGTCTACAAGAACAAAACATTTCTATTAACAGCCCAGCTTCCCGAAGGGAATGTAGATAGCCCACTGACAGATACTTGAGGAGGGCAGATTGTAATGTCCCTCCAAGAAGCTCCCAACTATCTTACTGTTAATGCCTTACCTTACGGAAAAATAAACTTAACTTGACAATGTCCAGGCCTGTGGTATATTGTGAATCTTCTTTAACATACAAACATCCTTTTGAAACTTCCATTTTTTTAAACTCCCAAGTATACTCCCAAATATACATTCAGCGCCCTTCACAACCCCAGGCCAGCAGCTCTTTCTACCCAAGGGTCCTGTCCCCATGCTTTAACAAACCACTATTTTGGCCAGCAGCTCTTTCTGCCCAAGGGTCCTGTCCCCACGCTTTAACAAACCACTATTTTGCACGAAGACATCTCAAGAATTCTTTCTTGATAGTCAGCTCTGGACCTCACCCCACTGAACCTCACCTATATTCTAAAACCCCATCACAATGAACATGGGGGTGCAGATAATCTGTTTGAGTTAGTGACCTCATTTCCTTCGCCATACAGCCATAAGTAGAACTGAAGGATCGTATGGTATGTCTATTTTTAATTTTTTGAGGAACCTCAGTGCTGTTTTGCATAGTTCTTCCAGCCTTTCCGATGGCCTCTGGCCCTTTCTAGTTCAAACGACCCTAGATGGGAAGGGAAACCCTTCCTTTCTCTCATGGCCAGGCCAAGTTGAACAGCCCACCTCCATACTTCCATAAGCATTTGCCCAGTGATGACTTCTTACAAACACGCATCATGCCCCCCGCCATGCATCTTGTTCAAGGAGGCCTACCTTCATCACTCTATTTCTCTACTTTAACAGGCAATCCCATCATGCTCCTCATCCTGATTATCATTACCCTTACCTTCCATTACCTCCTCACAGACTGCACTGATTTGCTCTACCACTGATTTCTTCTGTCCTCTGGCTGGAGGCAAATTCCCAGTGGGGAGGGAACCTCTGGATGTTTCATTCCCCAACATATCCCCAGCACCCACCTGGAACAGTGAGAGGGGCTCAATGATTATGTGCTCAATGAGTCAGTTAGTTTTCATATAACTGTGGGTTCATTCAGGGAGAGGAATATTTTTCCCAATGGCCTCTGAGTCCTTGAGGACAGGGACTGTGTTTCATTCATCTCACAAGTTCTCAGTGTAATTCACATGGCTTTCGCCACCACCACCATCATGGTAAGAGGGGGTACTAACAAATGTTCCTGTTGCCAGTTTGTGACCCTTTTTTGGTGCAACATCATACTTCTTCTTCACCATGATGATCCCCTTTGCATAGGTGAATAAACTGAGGCTTGGAAAGAGAGTAACTTACACAAGCCACAGAGGCAGTACACTATGAAGCTAGGATTCAAGCCCAGCCAAGCACAGGCAGTTCAACCCTAGAACTCTTGCTTAATGATTTTGCAACAAAAGACAGGTGAAAAGAAGTGAATCTCAATAAGCCACATAGCCCAACCTAATTTATTTTGGGGGAGCTGGAAATTGGAGACCATCATTACAAAGACTTTGGTAATTTTGCTTTCCACATCTGAACAATTTCCAAATCCATTTCTTCCTCCTCGGTGTCTTGACAACTTACGTTATTCTTCCCCCTTGTATTTTTGTGCAGAGGTTTTTTCCCTTCTAGTGCTTTAAGTCTTTATCTCCAGTGTTGACAGTCATCAGTGTCTCTCTGGCTTCCCTAGCCAAGACTATGAACCCCTAGTGAAGACTTCATCTCCTCTCATTCAAGACGCCTTGGAAAGAAATCCTCTCTATGGCCTCCCCCAAGGAAACTTTTACGTGACTTTCCCCCACCCAGTGCGATGCTCCTCCACTGATGGGAAATGTTCAGCCCATTTCCTCCTCCCCACTGTGCTCCTTTGGGTCTTCTCCCTAACAATCAGCCACTAACAGGAGGCTATCTGCATGTCTGCATCAAGACTTTTTTCTCCTGCTCCATGGCCTTCCATCTTGTCTCTCTATCTTCACCCTAATCTGCCTACATCTTATCTTTCTTCCTTCCATCTACAGGATTGAAGCAAAGCTGCCCTTGCTCACCAGTCCTCATAGACTACAGTTATATTTCAAACTATGAGCATGTTCCTTTTTCACAAAAGTTCAATGACGTGTCCTTTTCTAATTCTATCCTTTCTCCCTGGCGCCAGGATCTACTTCATTAAGGACACATTTCTCTTTTGCACAAACATACTGAATTTGCTGTTTCCTCTCTCTGCCAACCTCCCTTGCCTTTCAAACAACATACAGTAACGACCACAAAGTCTCCCTCTGGCTAGAACCTGGGGTCATCAGCCCACCTCATTCCTTTCAACTTAAAATCACTCCAAGGTGTAGTTCCCATTAATTCTTCTCCACGTCTCCCACCTGCCTTTGTTTCAATGCTATCCATTTCATTTAAACCTACTGTTCTACCAAATCTACCTTTTAGAAGGCCATCAGTAACCATCTAAAACTTAAATGTCACCTGTCTTCATGGCCATCCTCCATCCTTATGTAGAGTTTAACACCTAGCCTCCTCTATCTCTCCGCTCCTCTTTTCCTCTTTGATGAGCTTCTTCGTTACCCACTCGTGTACGTATCCTGTCCCTTTGTTAACCAGAAAGCAGAGTGGAGTCCTAGCTGTTCTATGTCCCAATTCCTTCATTGCCCCTACAAGCAGAGGGAAGGCAGTAATGGACACTTTGCTAACCACTGTGCTAGTGGGACAGAACCCACAGCCAGTGGGGCCCTCTGGTTTTCTCCCTTCTGTATAGCAAAAGCACTAAGAATGCCTGTCTGTAACTCCTGGAACAATGCCCAGAAAAGTGTTTTCCATCCTGCTTTGCCTCTGAGCTCCTATGTCTTTCTCCAGCCTAGGAAGATGGGGTCCTCCTCATGGCCAAGTCTGGGTCCCTGGAACTCTTCCTGGGGTTGGAGCCAAAGCCCTCTCCTAGGAAGTGCTCCTCTGCTTTTGCCTTTTCTGAACTTGTTCTTTTCCACGTGGAGCCTGAAGATGACAGTAAACTTGTCAAGGGTACGACTGGGTATTTTTAGGTATTTGTAAGGGCCTATTTAGCCAGAGCAGCTCCATCTCCGTTGAACAGCCATTTTGTTGTTTATGCAGTAAAACTTAAACTGACCCTGCCCATCCCCTGCCCGCCCCAGGGACTTACTTAAAAGCAAGTCCAAGAAACTAGTACAATATGGTGGACCAGTCCCAGGTAACAGAGCCCAAATACAAGGGTGGGTCAGGCCAGGTGAAAACATCCAATCAGTGGAGCACGCATACTGTCTCCCTAGCTAACAAGGAGTGTGGGCCCGCCTTTTGGGCTCCAATTCTGACTAAGGTGATAGGCTAGTTCTACCATAGGGTAGAAGGCATAGTATATAGTATATAGTATATAGTATATAGTATATAGTATATAGTATAGTATATAGGCATAGTATCTACCATAGAGTAAATTGTAATTCAATTGGCCACCTGTGTGTAGCCAGGCTCAACCACATGGCCTTTGCCCTTTAAAAGTTAGTCTGGGGGCGCCTGGGTAGCTCAGTGGGTTAGCACCTCTGCCTTTGGCTCAGATCATGGTTCCCGGGTCCTGGGATTGAGCCCCGCATCAGGCTCTCTCCTCAGCGGGGAGCCTCTTTCCTCCTCTCTCTCTGCCTGCCTCTCTGCCTACTTGTGATCTCTGTCAAATAAGTAAATAAAACCTTTTTTAAATAAATAAAATAAAATAAAATAAAAATAAAAGTTAGTCTGTAAGGCTGGGAGGGGTCACCCTCTCTCTGTAAGAGGCAGCCCCGAACAGTTGGTTTGATTCTCAGTGCTTGGCGTGAAATAAAGCTTTTCTTGGCCCTCACTTTGTATCAGTCTCGCTCCTTTGATCATGGACCTAACAGTATACTTCTTTGTATCCCTCCCTGTCGCTTTCTCTTCCTCCCTCCCATTCAGTATACGTCCAAGTTCCCAGCCTCCAGCTCATCCCCTACAGCTTTCCCGTCAGTCAATGCATATGGCCACTGCCTTCGACTAATATTTCTACTCAGAGGACCCCCAGGCCTGTAGCATTATCTCCATCCTTCCCCCAAGAAAAGGTCTTTTATTCTTGAACTTTTTGATAAAGATATCCACCTCAAAATCAACATGTCTAAAGTCAAATTTATAATCTTTTCCCTAAAATCCACTCTCCTTCTAAGATCTATATAAGTGTTTTTAGTGGTATCATAATCTTCCAGTGACCCAGACTGAAACACTGGCACATCTTTGACTTCCTTCTTTCATTTCTTTTCCCCCATTTTCCATGGGTCACTAAATTCTTTTCACTCCTCTTAGAAATATCTTTCAAATTCACAATAGCCCTCTATTAATCACTTGACTATAGCCAAACTCTTGTTACCTTTCTAATCAATGATTATTTATCTTTTTAAATGATCTCCTGAACTCCAGTATCTCTCTTTCGCATAAACCTTACACAACTCACCAGATGATCCTTCCCAAGCGACACTTCAAACCTCTCACTCTGTTGCTCCGAACACCAGTGGCACTCTAGTCCCTCCTAAATGAAGTTCAAAATTCTTCCCCCAGCACTTAAGCGACCCTCCATAGTTTTTCACCAATATACCTCCTCTTTGGTTTATCATTCATCAATTTCCAACTTGCATCCTAAAGAGTCACCAAATCAGATCTGCTAGTTTTAATATGAGGCAATTTCCTCAAATATGATAAAAAGCTTGGGCTCTAGAATCAGAAAAAGAAGGATTCAAACTATGAACTCTGCTGCCTATGTCCATCACCATGGTTAAATCACATAACCTCTCTGAGATAAAGTTTTCTCATCGATAGGACCGAAACAATAAGGGTATTTGTCTCAGAAGATTTAAACTGAGAATGCATATGCAGTCCAGACTCAAAACATGGTCTACTGTGCAGAAACACAAGTATAAACTATATGTGGAAAATATTTATTCTTTCTAAAGATCAACCAAGGCAAAGCAAATCAACTGTAACATAGCACCTTATACTTATTTTGCGTTAAATACTTTTATTAAAAAATAACTTAACACTAGATTTATGATGAAACAGGCACACACATATACTATCTATGAAGTTGTAAACTGAGAAATGGCTTTTGGAACAGAATCTATGAATATAGAGTTGTAGTCATGAAAGCTCTAATATTCCACTCAAGTTAAGGCTCAACAGAAGCAAAAACATACAGGCACACAAATGTCTCCATGGAAAATACCAACAATCTGAAAGTTACGCTTAACTTCTCAGTTAAAATGGAAAAAGCTTTTCAGTAACAACATCAACATAATGGAATATTATGCAGCCCTTGAAATTCATAATTACAGGGATGCCTCGTTGGCTCAGTCAGTTACGCATGTGACTCTTCATTTCAGCTCAGGTTGTGATCTCAGGGTTGTGAGATCGAGCCCCATGTCGGGCTCCATGCTCAGTGGGGAGTCTGCTTAAGATTCTCTCCCTCTACCTCTTCCCCACACACATGTGCAAACTTTCTCTCTCTCAAATAAATAAATAATAAAGTTCATAATTATAAACTCAATTATATTGGACATTTGTCACTCTTTTTGGTTGCCTGACATCTGAGCCCCTTCCTGTGCTGGGAAATTCCATACCTTACGAGTTTCAGTGAAAGGCTGTTGAAGCAGAAGTGTCAGATCCTCATTTTCTCAGCCTTCCCTGTAAAGAAGGCATGGGCACCTGCCCTAGGATTCACTGCTGCTCAGATGCTCCTGCCATGCATTGGAGGAGAGCTGATGATCTGGAAAGAGGAACTGGGGAAATTTTCTCTCTGGAGCTAATAGGAAGGAAGGGGAGTGAGGGGTGGGCAGTGAGTAGGTGATATGCTGGTGGGAGGTTTAGTAGTTTGCCAGGGCTACTATAACGAAGTACTACATACTACGTGGCTTAAAACAACAGAAATTTATCATTTTAGGGTTCTGAGGCTAGATGTCCAAAATCGAAGTGTCAACAGAGCCATACTCCCTCTGAAACCTGCAGGAGAGGATCATTCTTTGCCTCTTCCAGCTTCTGATATTCTCTAGCAGTCCTTGGCATTTCTTGGCTTGTAGCTGCATCACACCCCACTGTCTGCCTTTATCATCACATAGCTATCTCCTCCTTGTGTGTCTTTCTCTTCTTATAAGGACTCTAGTCAAGTTGGATTAAGAACTTGCCCTACTCTAGTGTGGTCCCATCTTAACTAATTACATCTGCAACTATTTCCAAACAAGGTCCTGTTCTGAAGTACTAGAGGTTAGGACATCAACCTATCTTTTCAGGGGTACACAATGCCACCAAAGGTAATATCTACTGACCTATGCCAATGTGTCTCCAATGCAATGACTAATGCAGGGGCAGTGTTGGGGCATCCTAACTCCTTATGGTCAGGACCTGACTGGAGCATTGTTTTGGAGTCTTTAGTCAACTACAGACATCCTGGAAATTCTAGAAGCTAAATAGTGCCCTTTAATAAACCTTGTCCTACTTGAACTGGCTATATTTCTTTTGCTTTCAACAAAAGAACATTATACAATTATTCAGAAATATAAAAATACTTATGTATCAGGGTACCTGGGTTGCTTAGTCAGTTAAGCATCTGACTCTTGATTTCAGCTCAGATTGTGAGATCTTGATTTCACGGCCGTGAGATCGAGCCCTGCATCAGGCTCTGTGCTGGACTCCTTGCTGAGGGTACAGCCTGCCTAAGAATCTCTCACTTCCCCCAGCCCCTCCTCCTTCTCCCTCTCCATTTAAAAAAACAAAAACAAAAACTTATGTATCTATGGGTTTAGGTAAATGTATAAGGACATGTATCCACTCACAGTACTATATGGAAGAGTTTCACTGCCTTAAAAATCAATGTGTTCCACCTATTCATCGTTCCCTCCCCACTAACCCCTGGTAACCACTGATCTTTTTTACTGTCTAGATAGTTTTATCTTTTCCAGAATGCCATATAGTTGGAATCATACAGTATGTAGCCTTTTGGGATCTTCTTTGACTTAGCAATATGTATTTAAGTTTCCTCCATATTTTTTCTCAGTTTGATAGCTCATTTCCTTTTACCATTGAATAATATTCCATTGTCACAATGTACCACAGTTTAACCATTCATTTATTGAAGGATAAAAAAGTACGTGAAGAGTGAGCCCCAAGGTATGCTGTAGATATGTATACATATGTATACCCAATGTATACTGCATACTCATCAATCATAACAAGCAAGCATACCATGAGATGCCAGATATTAACAGAAGAAACTGTACAGGACGGAGGTGGGGGACAACATGGGAATTCACTGTACTTTGTGTCCTGTTCTTTTGTTAACCTCAAAGTGTCTCCCCAAACGTTACTTAAAAACATATTTCTGATTCACATGAAATGAAAAAGACCAGAAAACCAATGTGCTGTATGGCTTGTAGGCATGTGAAAATGTATACTTAAATATCCAAGAACAGGAAGGTAACATTAGGAAAATACTGTATTGTATTGGTTGGAGTGAGGAATAGCTGTGGTTTCCTAATTTCTCACATGTATCTTTCATATTATGTGATTCTCTTAATTTTCAAAAACTGCAGAAGAGGTAAGAAGGAAAAAATAAATGATCCAAAGTCTACCTTCAATCGGATACTATAATTTATTATTTTCTTAGTAGGAATTTCATAATAGTGTTTGGGATAAGTGAATACCAACACTTTGGTATTGAGAAACAAAATATCAAGCATCATTTGTAGAATAGTTAAGAGTGACAGACATTCGTCCAGGCTCTAAAGTCAAAGATTATATTTTAACTATTTTGTTGTTAGCACCTAGTGCAGACTTCACATATAGAACTGTGCTCAACAAATATTTCTTGCTGAATGGTTAAATTATTGATAACTAAATGAGTAAGCAAGTATGCCTGATGTGGGATTAAGAATTTTTTCTCCTACTTTTCTGTTTCTATTTTCAATTTCTTGGCTCTGCTCAAACAGATACCAGTTGATGATTTTTAAAAGTTATGCTCTAAAATCAATTTCTGAATCTACTGTTTTTCAGCGTGATCTCAATTATATGCTAATCACAGTTACATTTACTGGTAGTCTAACTACATGGGGCAATTTGTTTTCTTCCTAGGGTGACCCATGAATGAATGCCATCATTAAATCCAAACACATCCTAAGCAACACCATTATTAAACAGTGGAAACACACCCACTTGGTGGATATAATTTTTAGATGACAACATTTTCTGAATTTGTCAAAGTCCTTTTTAAATCAGTAAGAGAATTCAACCCTCAGTACTGAAAAGTTAAGACTGCTGGTTGGCAGCATGAAATTGAATGCAATGAGCCTGTTTGGGATCACTGCTTAGCTGCTAAGGTCAATAAGACCTTGTTTGTGCCACCTACAGGTTATGCATAAATCTAACAGCATAAACAGATACTCTAGCCAATTTATATTCTTAACAGCAACTCTGCATTTACAAATTGTTTCTGTCTTCTGAAAGGGGGAAAAGAACAATTTAATTGATTGCACATAGTGTCTCCCTTACAATTTTCTTAAAAATATCAGGACAGCTGTGTTTCATTTCAGAGTTCCCTGTCCTCAGAGCTGGGCACAATCACATGTTTCTCAGAATACAGAGGTTCCCAAGAACTCTGTGAAATGCCTAACAATGTTCTCCTTCTGCATGATTCTTTTAAAAATCAACACAGAAATTCCTCTGCTAGGGATCCTGAAAAACTCATCAGTGGCAATTTCCTCTTCTTATTCCTGAAGCTCTGTATTTTTCTTAAAAAGCAGAAGGGAAATTCTAGTTAAGAGCATATTTTTTATGTGGATGAAATATGAAATCCACTGTGACTGACGGTTAACACTTTGGGCATAACTTTGATTCCCCATCTACTATTCATACTAAATGCCAATGAACAGGTTTGAAAGAAAAAATAAGGCTTTGTGTGTGATACAGTTCTCTTTCACAGGAATAATGAAGAAATATAGTGCCGCATTTAGAAAAGATGAAAGAATTCACTTAAGTATTCATCTATACTGTAATGTTATACTTACAAAAGGCTGCTTTTTCTAATGAATGAGAGATTCTTATATATTAAATCTTTTTCTGCAGAAAAGAAATGAATCTGGCCAGTGGGTCGAATGGAAAGTAAAGACAGGGTTCCTGGCAGGAAAAAAAAAAAAAAAAAATAGGTGATCCCTACATTGGAAGCTTTCCCTGGTGTTTGACTACGATAGGAACAGAAGAGGGGCCACATACAATGACCTTGGGAAACTAAAAACAATGTGAGATGGTATTTCTAGGAGCACCCGCTGAAGCTTGCTGCACAGAACACCAGGTTTCACTGGAGACCAGGGGCATGCAGCAGAGCTCTCTGAGTGCAAGAGCAGGGACTCCGGACCCCAATCCTCTCAGCTCCTATTTCCACTCTACCTCAGACTACATGATCTTGAGCAAGTTATCTTGCTGCTCATACCTCAGTTTCCTCAACTACAAAACAGGTATGATAGGGCTCTTTTGAGGATTAAATGAGCTACTATAAAAAGATCTTGGACAATAAGTAAGTTTCTAAGTCTTAAATAGTATAATTGTGATTAAATGAGCTAATATAAAAAGACCTTGGAAGACTATTTGATAAATAAGTAACTTTCTAAGTCTTTCTTTTAATTTATTTTTTATTTATTTTCAGCATAACAGTATTCATTATTTTTGCACCACACCCAGTGCTCCATGCTATCCGTGCCCTCTCTAATACCCACCACCTGGTACCCCAACCTCCCACCCCCCGCCCCTTCAAAACCCTCAGATTGTTTTTCAGAGTCCATAGTCTCTCATGGTTCACCTCCCCTTCCAATTTCCCCCAACTCCCTTCTCCTCTCTATCTCCCCATGTCCTCCATGCTATTTGTTATGCTCCACAAATAAGTGAAACCATATGATAATTGACTCTCTCTGCTTGACTTATTTCACTCAGCATAATCTCTTCCAGTCCAGTCCATGTTGCTACAAAAGTTGGGTATTCTTTCTAAGTCTTAATGAGTGTTAATTTTTTGTAGATGGTGAACATTTAGAGAAACAGAACCAAAGGGTGAGGGCCCACTGAGGGAACAGGCACCACATGGGCAGGGACAAACAAGGTGCAGGAGTTGTCACCTGGATCATGACATTTATGTCAATGTTGGTTTAACAATATCAAATTCGTTTGAGGGAAGAAGCAAGCCAGTCCCACCTAGGGTCTCACTCTGCTGACTGATGTTGGCTACCAAGCTGACTGATCTGACGGGGAAGGAATCTGCATGTAGCAATAAATTGGGTTCACTTTCCTTCCCTTTGCCTGGCATATTTCTAAGCCAGTAAGTGACAGAAAAAAGATCAGCAGCTACCTGGAAGCCTATACCTGGAATCTATAGATTTCTGGGACATGAAATAGAAGATGTCACATAAGCTATGCAACTCTCTAGTATAAAATGGAGATTCTTCTTCCGTGTAAGCGATGTGAGCTGCACCCATCCCTTACATACCTATTGTGTTGAACCTGGCCCACAGTTTATCCCTCCTGGTGCAGAAAGAAATGACCCAGGGTTCTACACTTGAGGTCCCTGCTCAGCCTGTGCCCTGAAACTATATATCCTTGAAATTATTAGGGAAGCATGACACTGGATAAGCATCTTTAAAATGTGTGGGTATGGGGGTGCCTGGCTGGCTCAGTCGGGGTAGTATCTGCCCTAGGCTCAGGTCATGATCCGGGGGTCCTGGGATCGAGCGTATGCTTCTCCCAAGGCCCCTCCTCCCTGCTCACGAGAGCTCTCTCTCTCTCTCTCTCTCTCTTGCTCTCTCAAATCAATAAATAAAATCTTTTTAAAATTTTTAATTAAAAAAATAAAATGTGTGGGTATGATATCACTATCTGATGCCTTGTGTTATCTAGGCTTATTCAGCATAACTGAGGAGCAATTCTAGTTTCTAGTGTCCCCTCTCTGTGACCATCTTCCCACAGGAAGGCAGGGGAGTGGAGAGAAGGGGCTTTGGGTGTGACTCTCTCACTCAGGGTTTGCAAAGCTGTGGGCAAGTGTCCAGCCTGTCTTCACTTCAGCTTTCTCATGTATCAAATGGGGAGAACCTTGCCCCCTGAGGAATTGCTGTGAACCATTGAACAATGAACAATAAGGGGTATATTGAAAAAGTTTAATACAGTGCTTAAAACCACAGTAAACACTGGCTAAATCACAGCTCTTGTTAAAATTAAGGGGAGATCTTCCTGGAAGTCAGATCAGTGCCTTTCACTGGCAGATAAGAGGGAAGGGAGACAGTAAAATGAGAAAGATCTTGTTCCTTTCATCTTCATTGTTTGTCAGTGTTCTATTCTGATCTGAAAAATCTAAAATATTTACACATAGAATTTCAACCTTCTCAAATAGATTTTTAAAGATAGTTTAAAATATTGCTTCGTGCTTTGCATGTGGTTTTTTGGGGGTATGTGGGTTTCTTTGGTTTTGCTATTTTGTTTTGTTTTTTGAGTTAGCAAATCCAGTTCTATAGACCGCTGCCAATGTAAAGAAATGGTTTTTGTTTTTTGCTTTTTAACAGCTGAATTGCAGTAATGCACTATTACTTCTAAAAGGAAAATATTCCTTTGGTTTATTTTTAACACTGCCCTTGCCTGAACTCCTTTTCATGTGTGTGCTATTTGTCCTGCTGCTATTCTGATAGCCTCAAATGAAATTAGAACAAACCCACAAGCATTAAAGGAGTTGGAAAGAGCAAATTTTGTTTTCTGAGTACTTCTTCTGGGTAGCCTATTTCCTTTTATTCTAAAACTCTCATTCTAAGCCTCAATTAGATCTATGATGGGTGGTTTTACAAGGAAAGTAGGGAGTGTCCTAAAGGCATATACATGTTGCCCAAATGTCTCAAAGAATTAAGACTATCGAATTTTTTAAATAAACACCATCTGTATACACTATCTTTCCCCTCCTGCCATCTCTAGTCAAAAAGATCTACCAATAAACCTTTCTGGATGTTTTGCAAAAAAACATATCAGGGTAAAATAACTGCCGTACAGAGGAATGACTTCAAGGTACTCATAAAGCAGTCACTGGCACTGTAGTTATCTACCATCTTGTTAATCCTCTCATGTATAAAGATAAGTACTCAACACTATTATCAATTAAAAATAAGAAAACCACTGGCACCCAGCACTGAGCTGCCAAGTCATAAATCATAAAGTTGACACATTCAAAACTAACTGATGGCCAGTAAGCACCAGAATGGTTATAACATGTTCCACACAACTAAGCCCATATTATCTTTTAATTAAAATACACTCACTGAAATTAATCCACTTAGAAAGAATCTACTTTTATGAGGTCATAGTCAATACACCTTCTCTCTTCCACAGTGTTTAAATCACTAGAGGAGGTACCTTCCATTAAAATAATTCCTGGCTGGGTCCGATTTTGCCTGCATGGTTGAAAAGATGGATCACATTTCTGAAAAATCATTCAGAATCACATGGAGACACTTGATCTTTATCAGCATTAGACATTTTGCTTTGCCAATCCATATTTCAAGTGTTTTAATTTACATGTGTACTAATATGCTTCTTAGCCGCGTCCTTAAGATCATTTGATTATCTTTGTATGATCCGTATTAATCAGCACGATATTAATATTTTCCTCAGTGCTGCAAAATAATTCACTACTTATGTCCTTTGCATGACCTTGTCAGAATCTTTAATAAGATGTGTTATAACTCATGAATGACTCGGTGGGTCAGTTTAATGGTAATATATTGCAACTTGTGGATTATTACTCCCTGTAATCACTAACAGGCCTCTATTCATGTTAACATTTAACTTGCTTTCACATTCATTATTTTATGTCATCTAGTTGAATCTCATCACAACCCTGTGGACAAATAAGACAGGTTTTTCAATGGATAATACAGACACGTGGAGAGGTTATATAATTTGTTCAAGTCATATAGCTGGTTAGTGAAGTAATCTGGACCAGGTCTCCTGGTTTGGGTTCATATGCCCTTCCTAAAAATCAGGAGATATCACCTCACATCTGGTAGAATGGCTATTCTCAAAAAGACAAGAGATAGCATGTACTGGCGAGATGTAAAGAAAAGAGATCCCTTGGGCACTGTTGGTGGGAATGTAAATTGGTGCAACCACCGAGGAAAACAGTACAGAGGTCTCTCAAAAAGTTAAAACTGTAATTATCATATGATCCAGCAATCCCACTTCTGAGTATATATCCAAAAGAAATAAAATCACTATCTGAAAGAGGTATCTGAACCCCGTTATTCCTGCATTATGCAGCATTATTCACAATAACCAAGACATGGTAACAATCTAACTGTCGACTGAAAGATAAATGGATAAAGAAGTTGTAGTATATATACACAATGGAAGATTACTCAGTCATGAAAACAAAGAAAATCCTACCATTTGAGAGAACGTGAATAGATCTTCAGATAACAACACTCATTCCAATGAGTGGGGACATGTTTCAGACTTCTCCCCAAGTCTTCCAGGTATCCAGATAGCCCCAACTCAGTCCTTCAGAATCGGCATGTGTATTGTAACATCTTTGCTATTTCTGAGACAGACTTTATTGATCAACATTATTAATCTGTGATAAAATTAATTCAACCAGACAGCTTCCTCTTTGGTTCAAGCTTCCTCTTTGGTTCTCCATAGACAGGGCCCACAGAAATAATCTGCTCAATTTATAGGACACCATGGTAGAACATCAGAATTGTATCATATTGTCCAATACTTATCAATATTTCAGAGATGCAGTAGACTATATCAAATTTATTCTAGATAATTTAAGATTTGGTGAGCAAATAATTACCTGGTATGCATAAATACTACAAAGTCACATGTGAAAGTTAAATCTAATCTGGGGATTTAATCCAAACTTCTGTTCCACGAGAGCCAGGTAGGTCAAACCCTATCTTGTTATTGGCTGAAACTGAATAACAAAGACAGTCTAAAATAACAGAAATAAGAAAAAATAGATTTTAAACATACTGTTCTTATACAGACTAGAAATGCTATTACAGACAGAAAAAAAAGTTCTGATCTCAAAATAAAGGTCTGAGTCACTGCAAAATGCCAGATAACAACACTGGGTAAGAAAAGGCTCACACATAGGTCTCAGCATTAGCTGAGTCAATCAGATGGTCCAATCATGTGAGCAAAGAATTTCTGGGTTTTCTAGACCATCCCATCCAAGAAGAGGGCTCAAAAGAAGAAGCCCTGAGTAATCTTCCATTGTGTATGGAAGATGCAACTAATTGAAGTCCTACACCCAAAGAGAGTGAATAAGATGGCAGCAAGTGGATGCTCGGATGGCTCTGTCTGTTAAGCATCTGCCTTCAGCTCAGGTCATGGTCCCAGAATTCTGGGATTGAGTCCCGCATCAGGCTCCTTGCTCAGTAGGGAGCCTACTTCTCCCTCTGCCTGCCACTCCCCCTGCTTGTTCATTCTCTGTCTCTCTCCCTCTCTCTCTCTCTCATTCTGACAAATAAATAAATAAAATCTTTTTTAAAAATGACAGCCAGTATGTTGAAATAAACATCACTGGATTTGGAATTACAATACCACTTGCGTCCAAGTGCAGGCTTTGCCACTTCCTAATTGTTCAGCTTTCTTTTTTTTTTCTTTTTTAGATGCAAGAAACACATGCTTTTTACTGTCAGTTATTATGTAAATCTCAGAAATTAAATCTGCACATGAGCACGTTGAGGACATAATTTAATGGAGTGATTGAAGGCTCTGTTTTTAATGAGGTAAAGAGAAAGGGTTAATCTTAATTTATTTCAAATATATAATGTAGCCAAGGATTGAGGAAAAATCAGACTGTAGTATAAACTTCTTCTGTGAGTTAATCTACCTTTTTATAAAAGCTTATAGTCACCTTTTAGGCTGTTTAGGCAGCCTTATTTCATTTTGCAAAAATAAATAAATTGTAATTCTGTTAAGCTTTAAGCTGGGTCAAAGCTGTTTTATGCTGAGATTAGTTTAGACTTGGATAATGAAAAATTGTCCCGAATTTTAAATTAAATTTAAATTTAATATACACATATGTTTCAGTGTATCTGAAAACTATACATTAACTTTCTTGAATGATGAGCCCATCATCCTCAGTTTAAAAGGATGAAAACTATAAGAAAGCAAGCAGATATTATCTAAAAACAAAGCAGTACTCCTGTTTTGCCCATGGTAACAATGTTACATGTTCTTTCTTTCCTCACTATACTAACTGGTAACCTTCAATTTTGTCTTCTTGTTGCAGTCTTTTTTCCTTGAATTTACTAACATCACTCTTTCCCAGTATGTCTTTTTCTTTTTTTTCCTTTCTAATCACTTCTTAGGCTTCTACATGTCCCACGTTTGTGTGTGTGTGTGTGTTTTTTTTTTATCTGTTTGCCCTTTATCTTGTCCCTTTCTCATTTTTCCATTTAAATCACCTAATTTGGGGGGGGGGGGGGCCCCGGGCCCTTTTGTCCGAAGGGCATTTGACTCTTGATTATGCAGTAGTGTCTATGGGGGGGGGGGGCAGAGACCACCTAAATAAACTTGTTTTTTAAGATTTTATGTACGTATTTTAGAGAGAGAAAGAGAGAATGCACGCAAGTGGCAGGGAGGGAGAGTGACAAGCAAACTCCATGCTGAGCATGGAGCCCCATGCAGGGCTCCATCCTACAACCCTGAGATCCTAACTTGAGCTGAAACTGAAAGTGGGAGGTTCAACCAACTGAGCCACCCAGATGCCCCATAAATAAATAAACTTTTAAAAAACCACCTAATTTTCTTTTTTTTCCAAACTTGTTTTATTATGGTAAGAACATGAGAGCTACACACTTAACAAATTTTTAAGAGTACAATACGTTATTGTTGACCATAGACAGCAATGCTGTACAGCAGATCTCTCTCTACAGCTTATTCATCTTGCTTAACTGAAACTTTGTTCTTTGAATAGTAACTCCAAAGAAAACATGGGAATGGCCACTGAAATAGAAAAGATGGTCAATATCCTTAATCATCAGGAAAATGCGAATTAAAAGACAATGAGATATCGCCATACATCTACCAGGATGGCTACGACCAAAAAACCAAAAGGTGAGTGTTATCAAAGATATGAAGACATGAGAACTCTTGTGTGCTGTTGGTGGGAATACAAAATGGTGAACCATTAAGGAAAAAACAGTATGATATTAAAAATTGAACTACTGTATGATCCAGTAATCCTACTTCTGCATATTTATTAAAAGAACTGAAATTAGTGGTCCACCTGGGCGGCTCAGCTGGTGGCTCAGCATCTGATTCTTGCTTTCGGCTCAGGTTAGGATCTCAGGGTTCTGGGATCAAGTCCCACATCAGCCTCCCTCCTCAGAGGGGAGTTTGCTTCTCCCTCTCCCTCTGCCTGCTGTTCCCCCTTCTTATACTCTCTCTATCAAATAAATAAATAAAATCTTAAAAAAAAACAAAGGCAGAAATTCTGCAATAAGTGACAACATGAATGAATCTTGAGGACATTATAATAAGCAAAATAAGTCTGTCAGAGAAAGGTAAATACTGCATGATTTCACCTATATGAGGTATCTAAAATCAAATTCATGGAATCAAATAGTGCAGCTATAGATTGAATTCTACTATACAGCTGTGGGCATATTAGCCACCCTTTGACTTTGTGATCATATATCAGTTAAAAATGGAACTAGTTATCACATCCTACAATGATTTTGAGGAATAAATAATAAAATATAAATAAAATTTCCTGGCACATAGTTGATAGACAAGAGTTGTTCACACTGCTATTACAGAATAGAATTAATGGGGTGACTTATAAACAATGGAAATTTAGTTCTCACAGTTCTGGAGACCGGGAAGTCCAAGGTGAAGGCACCGGCTGATTCGGTATCTAGAAAGGGCACAATTCCTGGTTCACAGACGGCCATCTTCTTGCTGCCTCCTCATAGAGTGGAAGGGGTGAGGGAGCTCTCTGGGGTCTTCTATATGACCCAATCATCCCCGAAAGCCCCCACCTCCTAACACCATCACATTGGGGATTAGGTTTTAACATGAATTTGGGGAGCAAGAGGACGGGGACAAACATTCAACCTATGGCAGCAATTCATAATCGGATCTCTTTGACCCTTTCTTGGACAAGCACTGTTTAGATCTGCTCCAAAATTCTTAACAGGTGCACTTTGGCCTGCATTCCACAGATAAAGCGCTCCCCCCATCTCCTGCCTACAAGGAAGCTTTAGTGGTTCAAGTCTGCAATCTTCAGACTTGCGGGCTTCTCCAGACCAACAGGAATATATCTGGAAGACAGTTATAGCTTCGTTCACATGGACCCCAGCTCACTAAACAGCTCTCAACTGGCAAGGATCTAGGTGGAGAATGGTTGCGTGATAAAGGGACTCCTGGCTGGCTCCATCAGAAGAGCGTGCAACCCTTGATCTCAGGATTGGGAGTTCGAGCCCCACACAGGGGTAGAATTTACTTTAAAAAAAAAAAAAAAAAGTTGTCAGAAAGATAATGATTAGGAGGCAGTATAGTGTAATGGTTCAAATCATGGACTTCCTATTTAAACAGTCTGAGTCTGAATCCTGAATACACAGTAACTTTAAACAACTTACCCTCTCTTTGCCCCCATTTATAAAATGAGGATAATCATAGTAACTACTTCATTAGACTGCTGACAGGATGAAGGAGAAGTTTTAATGTAAAGCACTAGAGAATGTCAGGCACATAACCCCAGTAAATGTTAGCGCTCACTATTTGGGAACATCTGAATTTTACTTTACTTTGCCAGCCATCTGATAAATTAAGTATTAAATGTACCACTGAAGTCAGTGTCGAAAAAACATTTTAGTCCCTGTCAATTCTACATTATTAAGTAAAAGCACAGGGAGGAGAAATAATAGTTTTTATACCATCAAATACTAATTAGGAGAAAATAATATCTCAAATGTCAGTTTTTATCTCCCTCAATAATTCCATCACACTGTAATTGTTTTTGTAGGCTCAAAAATCAAATCATTAGAAAAACAGACTGACAGATCCCATTGTGATTTTACCTTAAGTAAAAAAAAAAAATCTCACAAATAGAATCAATACTATTTTGAAACTACCTAATTTATTAGAAACAGATCACGTACACACACATATGCATGTACCCAGACACACACACACACACACACACACACACACACTCTCACACATTCACATACTTCTCCTGCAAAACAAAAATAACTAAGGCAGATGGAACAACATGTTAAATAGGTCATGTGGACCTGATCAGTTATTTGCCAACTATCAGCAATACACCAGGGTGAAACCACAAATGTGAGAACAACTTAACCTTCCTGTCCTTTATCCAGATAATCCCACAGATGTTTCTTTGATTATTCTTGTTTAAACTACCTGGATAATAAAGGTATGAAAACAAGGCATGTATGGTCCCTACAAGATAGCACAGGATGAAAAAACAAAATGGTTCAGTAAATAGTTAGCTAGATGCCTATGTGTCTCATTACTGGCAAGAGAAGTACCACCTACTCACCTCAGTTTTTCGGGTCAGAAACATAGAACTCAGCTACTTTTGCCTCTTATAAAGGCTGCTCTCTGACACAGCAGAGGCAGAACATCAAGGAGACAGAACTGCCAGTCTGAAATAGTGTAGTTTGTCTCGCACTTTTATGGCTCAATTCAGATTCTTTGTTATGACAGGAGAGGTGACGACTGTGATTTACTGCTACTAACCAGACTTGAAAGTCAGTAACCTTGATTCTCAAGCCAGACTTGGTCTCTCAAAACACTGCCTCTAGAGTATAGCATGCATTTCCCAAACAATTTTCATAAGTAAAAATGGAGCTACAATCAAATCATTACTGATCATTTAAAAAAAAAATGTTAAGCATTAAAAAAAACGTTTTTTCATTTGGCTAAGAGTCAAACTTCAGAGATTCTTAATTAAATGTAATTATATTTTGAGAACAGAAAAATGTTTAGTTTCAAATGTTTAAATAATGGCTATCTCACCAAATAGTTACTGCTGAAGTAGAAAAAATCAGAAAACAATTAACTAAGTAATCTCATTTAAATAGCTCTTTAAAGACTTAGCTTATGGGGCACCTGGGTGGCTCAGTAAGTTAAGCATCTGCCTTTGGCTCTGGTCATGATTCCAGATTCCTGGGATTGAGTCCCCTGTCAGTATCCTCACTCAACGGAGAGTCAGCTTGTCCCTCTGCCTCTCACCCTGCTTGTACTTTCTCCCTCTCTCTCAAATAAATAAATAAACTCCTTAAAGATTTGGCTTATTAAGCAAGATACCACTCTTTGCAACAGTTTGTAGAACTCTATTATAATCTCCCCAGAGCAAGGATCAGCACTTTTCCTTAAAGGACCAGGGAGACACTTTAGGTTTACAGGCCCTGTGATCTCTCTCAGCTTCTCAAATTATGTGTTGTAGCACAAAAGGAACCATAGACACTAGGTACACAAATGAACACAGCTGTGTTACAATAAAACTTTATGTATAGGGGCACCTGGGTGGCTCAGTTGGTTAAGTAGCTGCTTTGGGCTCAGGTCCTGATCCCAGGGTCCTGGGATCGAGCCCCACATCAAGCTCCCTGCCCAGTGGAGAGCCTGCTTCTCCCTCTCCTCTCTGCCTGCTGCTCTCCCTGCTTGTGCTCGCACGCTTTCTCTCTCTCTCTGTCAAATACATAAGAAAAATGTTTTTTAAAAATTTTACATATGGACACTGATATTAGAATTCCATATCGTTTTTATAGCTCACAACATATTATTCTTCCTTAGATTTTCTTTAACCATCTAAAAATATGAAACTCACTGTTAGATCATAAGCCATATAAAACAAGGCAGCAGGCCAAAGCCCTGCTCTAGCCAACCCCTGTTCTAGCCACAACAGAGGAAAGGCACCTCCACTCTGTTGTGGAAAGAGAGGATGCCGTATACTCACATGAGGACATGCTTTGATCCCCAAGGCCATGAAAACCACAAATTCAAGCAAATCCTGGAGGGTCACCTTATAGTCTTTCTCTCCTTCTTTTTCTTTTTTGCTCCAAAGGTATCTTTAGCCACAAAGAATGGTGTAAAGAATTTGATCATCAAAAACACATCCAAAGACCAAAGTAATGCATTCAAAAGGAGAAGAGCTGAATCGCACTATCATGACGCATATCATTTTCCCACTCATTCATTCATTCATTCATTCATGTAGCAGACTTGTAGAGTGTCTGCTCCATGCACAGAGCCTTGAGAAGTATGAGGGATGCAGAGCTGAATAAGACACAGTCCTTGTGGGACGCCTGGGTGGGTCAGTCATTAAGCATTTACCTTTGACTCAGTTCCTGATACCAGGGTCCCAGGATCAAGCCCCATATGGGGGGGGGGGTCTCTGCTCAGCAGGAAGCCTGCTTCTCCCTCTCCCTCTCTCCCTGCTTATGTTCCCTCTCTCGCTGTCTGTCTCTGTCAAATAAGTAAAATCTTAAAAAAAAAAAAAAAAAAAAAAAAGACACCGTCCTTGTCCTGAAGCAGTCCAGGGTCTCACAGGGGAGACAGACAGGAAACCTGGGACACCATCACATTGTACTATTCCAGGGTAACAGCATCCTCATTCCACCTAGAGAGGATGCAACCCTGACCCGGTGGCAAAGTTTTCTCTAGTATATCTACCTCGAGTCTCAAAGAAAGCCGAGAGGGACAGATAAGGTGAGCTAGAACAATCAGCTGAGACTATTGGCTCAAGCCCTTGGCTAAGTAAGCCTGACACAATTTCCTAATTTAAACATTTGTATAAATTTACTTTAATTAGGTTGCCAGATCTACCTCCCTGGAATTTGGATCTGGGATGTTCGTGGACTAAGTGAGGAGACCAATAAGTAATAACAAAGAAGGTCTTTTTATGTTTTATTTTCTCAGAAAGCCCAATGTTTTAAATCCAGCAGCACTTCCAGTGGGAGTAAATATTCAGTCCCCCGGAGTATTCACTGGTTGGAAGCCGTTTTGATAACCTTTTCGAGTTTATCCTGTTATTTTTTATTTTACCCATGTGGAATCCATGCTATATAATTCCTCTTTCTTCTCAGTGTTTTACACCTTTTAAATGTTTGTAGACTGTTATTATCACTCCCTTGAGTCACTTGTAAGCAAAGCCAGACATTCTTTCCTACTTTAATCTTTCCTCATAAATTAATTCCATTGTTCCCTTAATAATTTCTATTATTTACTTTCTCCTCACTGGATTCTTTTCACAATTTTCTGGTTCTTTCTCTTAATGAAAGGTCCACAGCTGAGCCACTCATACTAATAACAAAAAGAGAATGTGTAAGTTTAACTATGGCTGTTTTTGTAAATCTAGTTTGTCTTGACTTATACTTTCTAAATATTTTCTTTCCCTAAACTGAATTTCTAAAAATTATCTGGTATTGGATATCTTCTTTTTCCTTCAGTAAAATTCATTTGTGTTTAGGATTTCTGCTTTTTTTTTTTTTTAAATTCTAAATCACCCAAAAGGCTACACTCATATTTTTTTTTCTTCTCCATTGGTCTCTGTCCTTTTCTGTTTAGTAAATTATAAATTGTTTTCTGGTCTTCTGAACACTGCTGAAATTGATTTGGCGGTTTTTATTTAATGAAAATATCTTAAATGTTATGCCAAACACATTTTTTAAAAATTCCATCCTATAGTCTTTGAAAAATGCACAAAAACAGTATTTTCTTATTTTCACCAAAACAAAGTCTTCTTTTCCTCCAAAAATCTCAAAGATCTTTATAAACTAATTAGTGGTAAATACTAGGAATGGGCCTAGAATAGCCATGTTCCATCGTGTTTAGAGTTGATGGCTAAGAATCTTGATTTTCTCCACACATGACTCATTAGTTGTACTATTTCTCCTGTAGGGAGTGAGAGCCTTTGCCACTGACAAGGGAGAGATAAAGTGACCCAAGAGCCATGCTCAGGACCAATTCCTGCCCCAGACCAGAACTGGTTCTCGGGCTTCTTTCTAACAAACAGGACAATTACATACATTTTGCTACTTCTACAGGAGTCTCGTGAAGATGTCAATATAAAATTCACAACTCTAAATTAGAACAACGTAGTAAGGCACACTGAAAGCTCAGTACATCTTTGCAGATGGTGGCTGTCCTCACCAATGGGGAGTATTTACAAAATAATTCCAAATGACATATAATGAAAAAATCATAAACAGTTCCTTATAAAAAGTTTGGAAAAGGAGGTTGAAACTTTTTTGATGAAAATATGGAGAAAAGTTTTTAAGTGCGGTTTTCACAGGAATTATGGAGAACATTTAAACAGTGTCAAGGGGCACTGAAGTTTGTTAATTTGGCTGAGTGGAAAGGATACAGTCTACAGGGTCAAATCTCTGGAGTTTTCATTTACTATTTATGCAACCTGATAAAATAAAACAGAGGATGGGTAACAGAAAATGGACATTGTTGAGCAAGCATTACTCATAAATGGAACAATCTCAGTAGGATCTATCTAGAATATTTTCTTTTCCTTCGTAAAATGGCAATCGAATGGCTTATCATGAGTAACTTTAGGAATATGCCCTTAGGTGGCTGAAAGAATGGCCCTACCAGATAGGGTCAATTATATTCTCCCTTTAAGTGTTGGACAAAATCTCCCAAGAACAAACAATTTTAGTTGCAGAATACTCAATGCCAAATTGTTCTTTCTCACAAACTAACTGGCAGGTTTGGACACTTTCTTGCATCTTATCATCACAGCTGAGAATGCGTGTCTTCTTTGAACTTCAATAACTCAACTCCTGGAAGACTGCTCAAAGCTACTAATCTGAAAAAAATATGTGGCAGGACAAGTTATGATTCCCTCATGAAGTCTTTATACAGCCCTCCGAACAACCAACCTGAGTTACCCTGCCAGTAATGTGATTACCTCAAGCACAGAAGAACACAATGGAATCCTCGGACAGTTTACTCTGATTTCACCCTCTGATAGAAGAGATGTGAAGAAAACCCTCAGAGCAATAAGAAATAAATGACCTATAAAAGCCTTGAATTACTCAGCAAAAGTAAAACAGCACAAAATACCAACATTTGTTCTAATTTCAAATAATTTAGTGCCTAGAAGTTGACTCCAGCAGGTGAGAACCCAGAATGTCCAGGGAAGGGAGAGGATACCAGGGGCAGCAGTTTCTGGACCAGTGCCCAGAAACCATCCCTCAGAAAACGGCACAGCAAACGACATCTTCCCTCCCACACCTTGCCCCCTGTCAGCAGCACACAGAAGCTCCTGGGAACTGGTGTTTTTATTCCAACCACTACTATTACCCCCAATCAATACAAAGAGAATGGACTGTTTTTAAGTATCTACTATGTCAGACCCTATGGTAGGCACCAGGGATATCAAAACAAATAAGACTCACTTCCTGCTCTCAAGAGGCTAACATCAACAAGGGAGAAAGCCCAGCAAACAAATCATAGTAAGACAGTGTGATGGGAGCTATGATACAGGGGCACATGGCTTCTATGACAGCACCCAGGGGACACTTTTTTTTGTCAGAGAAGGTTTCCTGAAAAAGGGAAAATAGAAGCTTGCCAGCCAAGAACAGAGGCATAAGAGTGAAAAATGGGACATGGCAGCTGTCCACTAGACTATAATAAGCCGCGAAAGGCAGGAAGACTGGGCTCAACCTCCTCACTGATGGCCAGAAGAAACTGAGAAGTTGCGTAATCTCTGTGTCTCACTTTTCTCTTCTGCAAAATGGGACAATAAACATGGGCCGGATGTGAGAACTGATGAGGCAATATGTGGAAAGGCTCTGTAAACTGAAAAACTTTAAAAAGGTTAGTTACCACTTTCACTGGGACAGTTTTCCACCTGCCTCCTCACTTTGTCCTAATTTCGGCACAAAATGAGAAAAAGGCATGCGCAAATAACGTGAGAAAATGATCCAGGTGGAACAGCGAGAGATTGCTAATGCTAACCAAAATTCCCTTTTCCTTTGTATGAGCAATCTGTGTGTTCCCTCTGTTTGGGAAATTATAGAAAATCAGGAGTGACCCGTAAAACTCTGTCTCATTATGCTTTTCACACGGAAGATAATCCAGAGTCGCTTCCTGTGGGAAGAGACTGAACTCTGAACAAGCAGAAAGGGTACTGTGAGCTTTTTACAAACTGGGGATGACTCATTCACTCATGCAATGCACCCTGGAATTGATGACTGGTGAAAGCCTTACAGGAGAGTCTTGTGATATTTATATTTTAAAAAAAAGATTGAGGAAAAACTGAAGAGATTCACAAAAAAAAAAAAAAAAAAAACAAAAAAAAAACCCACCCATTTTTTAGTGAATAGAAAAAATATACCCATGTTAAAAATTGAAAGCAGTTGGTTCCTCATCCTGAAAAAGATCAATTGAAAATAAACATTCATTCTTTCTATTATGAGAAACTGTGTGTTGAAGTGGTTCTGGTTTTTGCTATCTCCATGGAGCTCAAGATAAACTGTTTACAGACAGAAGCCTTTACTCGTGCTGTTTGCTTAACACGGAACGCCTATTCTCTGCTCACTATCGTATGCCCACTCTCGCTTCAAGGCCCAAATCTATCTCATCTCCTTTTTGAACAACACACGCTGATTTATTCCCAAGCAGGCTGCTTCTTTTCTGCTTGTTCACACCCCTCTGTCTGCCTGTCAAGTGACAGTTGTTCAAGTGTCTGCTAAGTAAGTGGAAGGGTAAAAAAGGTGCCCTCTGATCTCAGCAGGTGCGGTGGGAGAAGGATGGACTGCTTCTGCAGGGGGAGAAGGGGGAAAGAAGACTGCTGTCACTTGGGAAAAACTAGGAGGGAATGTGACAAAGTAGGTGAAATGTTCTTTACTGATCATTACATTTTCTTTCCATGCTACCACCGCAAACATGGCCACCACCTCCCAGGAATTCCAAGGAATGTCTCAAGGGTCTTGGATTTTCTTAGGTGGTGTGGTGAGAAGGTAAAAAATCAAGTACAACTTAAGCTCAATTCATATAAATTGTTTAATAACTATAAAAGCTAATAGCAACGTGGTGAAATGGTCTGTTGGGTAATAAAACAGAAAAAAAAAAGGAAAATAAAACCCCAGTAAGATTCTCCACTGTTGGTTTCCAGCTATATAGAGTACTTCTTAAAATGTTAAATGATCTAAAATTATAGCCTCTAATTTTTACTTTAATGGAATTTGTATAATTTTATTGGAAAACTCATTTGTCACTAATTACTTCAAACTAAATACATTCCAAGCTCTATAAGAATGTTCTTTATGCTCCAATATAGGTTTTCATGCTTGCTCTTATTTTCAATCTTCTCTGATTTCAGCTTTTTACTGGTATTCCTTGAATATATTAATCTGATGTTTTTCAACCAAACCAAGCAAAACACTACAACTAAAAAAGGAAGAAAACCTCTGGACATGTTTTTTTCCTTCTTTTCCCTTTCTTAATTCTCCATTATTTGTGCTTCTGCATTCACATTTCATGGTAAAAACACAGAGGATATAATGAAGATAATGTGTTGGAGAAAAGAGGATGTCCCTGATTTCCCTAGAATGAGCAGTGATGCACCGTTAATACAATACCCCTGTCAGTCCTCTGGGGGAGCTCAGAGTAAAGCATCATAACTCTACCACTACTGGCCGCACCTTCAATCTCTCATCACCTTTCTCTGGTATCCTAGCATATCCACCTCTGGAGTCCTTCATTCCTGGGCTGTTATCTCTTATGTCAACACCATTTCATGTCATTTTGTACCATCTCCATCTCCCTATCTTTGCCCTCCTTCATGGCGCCTAGTGGCGGTGGGTGTGAGGAAACTATTTTGTACAAACCTAACTAATAATGTGGGCAATTGAAAACAAATGGGCCAGTTCCCTTTCCTAAGAATCTAAAACAGGCCCAAGAAAAAGTTGGTCCCTCTCATTGTGGCTGAACCGACAATCTTGCCAGTACAAACTCAGAGGTAATGGAGTAGCCAAGTTTTCTATCTCGTAGATTCAAGGGCAAAGAGAGATGTTTTACAGAGAGAGAAGTATGAAGGAGTTTTTGTGATCTTCCAATATTCCTTCCTTTGGACCCAAAGCCAGTGAGATAACCTGGGTTTCCCCTTTGGGATTTAGGTTTACTTGCCTATTTCTCTTCCTTTTAGTCAGAAAGAGCCTTCACGAGTCAACACTAGTCAACACACATTCATAAAAATCAAGGTTTTATTTTGGAGGGTGTTCTAAAATCTAAAGCTAGCTGAAGACCATAAACATTAGGAAATAAAGAGTAATTGTCATGGGGACTTAATTCAATATGAGAAATAACCTGGTGTCCTAGAAAAAAAACCAGGCTGAGGAAATCTACTCTCATAAAGTATTGAAATTTCTTCTCATAAAGTATGTTTGGGACGGAGCAGAAATTGAGACAGAAAAATAGAGAAGAAAGTCGGTATCACCGCAGCTGACAATTTATTTCTTTCACCTGTTATGCAATTACTCCCACCTCTCCTAACCACTGCTTCTCCTGTCAGTCAGTGGGCTCTTCAGATAACTAAGTAAATAAAAACTGCAGAAAATGTCTCTGGGGTAAGAGTAGAGGAGAAAGTCTGAGAGTAGGTGGCAAAGAAATTGGCTTCCAGTTTCAGAAAAAAAATCATTCCCTGTAATGATACAAGGGACACAAATGGCAGACTGGCTGGAGCACACAGGTAATCACTGAACTTCCTCAAAGGTCGCGCCCTCAATGGGAGGATTTAACTACTGCAGCAGCAGCTACACTGAAGCGACAAACCAGAGGCCAGCTTTTCAAAAGGACTGTGGGCCCATGTATTCAGGACAAATCACATTTAATCTAAAAACCTCCATGTTTGTCAATGACTTTAAAATGAGCATTGAGGCGCCCGGGTGGCTCAGTTGGTTAAGCATCTGCCTTCGGCTCAGGGTCCTGGGATCGAGCCCAGAGTCAGGCTCCCTGCTCAGCGGAGAGCCTGCTTCTCCCTCTGCCCCTTCCCCTGCTCCTGTGCTCTCTCTCTCAAATAAATAAAAGCTTTAAAAACTAAAATAAAATAAAATAAAGTGAGCCTTGCTATGTAATAAGCTACCCAGTGGTTAATAAAATCACTATAAACTTCTCATAAATCAAATCTTTAGAATCCCTTCTTCTTTGGTGTCTTTCATGGCAATGAAGCATAATAGATGTTGGGTATTGTGAGATATTTTAACTAATTTTCCAGTTCTCTGGGCAAGAACCAGTCATACCATATGACAGTGTTGATCCTTAGGAAATAACAGTAGTAATTATAATTAACTAGACTCAATTGCCTTATTAAAGCTAACTGGAATGTTTAAGAAGAAAATATAAAAGCAAAAATAATATGAATGCATATAATTTAGATTTTCATCCATAATTGCTTTACAAAATTAATTCTCCTGACAGAAATGCAGGGTAGAAAAAGAAGTCTAGCCTAAAACAAATATAACATGCTTGCAAAGGATTTCTCTTCCCTTTTCAGAAATGGCTATTTACTTCTTTCTGATTCTTTTTAAATAATTTCTATGCCCAACGTGGGGCTTGAATTCATGACCCCAAGATCAAGTTGCATGGTCTACTGATAGCCAGCTAGGCGCCCCTGTGATTTTTTTTTTTTAAGAACTTTCAAAGAATCAGAAAACATAATAAGGGTATAAAAAAGAAAATTAAAATGACCTAAGTTGTATCACCATGCCCATTAATTGATAATATTTCAGAAGTTCTTTCCAGACTTTTTCTTTTTGCAAGTCTAGAAGTTTGAGGGTTAGAAGCATCTATGTTACCCAGGGACTCGTTAGAAATGTTGAATCAATCTCAGGCCCCACCTCAGAACTACTGAATCAGAATATGCATTTTTAATAAGACTCACCAAGTGATTTCATGTACACCAAGGCGGAGAACTACTTACTAGGTAGACTTTTAGTTTGCTTTGCCAAAATGTTGAGCCAGAATTTTTTTGTAACATTTTCATTGAGAGAGATACCATACAATGCCAAAATGTTGAGCCAGAATTTTTTTGTAACATTTTCATTGAGAGAGATACCATACAATGCCAAAATGT
>NC_081560.1:86541762-86582584 GCF_022355385.1 Mustela nigripes | reverse complement strand
CGAGCCAGAATTTTTTTGTAACAGTTTCATTGAGAGAGATACCATACAATTCACCCATTTAAGGTATACAAATCAGTTTTTAGTATATTCAGTTTTTAGTATATTCAGCATTAGTATATTTTTAGTTTTTAGTATATTCAGAGCATTGTATAACCATCACTAACTACTATCAGATTCTAGAACACTGTCATCATCTTCCCAAAAAGCCCACACGTATTTGTGGTCAGTCCCCATTCCTGCTTCCTCCAAGTCCTCAGCAACCATTAATCTATTGTCTGTCTCTAAGGATTTGGTTATTTTGGAAATTTTATATAAATGGAATTATGTGTGTGTGTATGTACATATATATATATTTTAGATTTTACTTATTTATTTGGCAGACAGAGATCACAAGTAGGCAGAAAGGCAGGCAGAGAGTGGGGGGGAAACAGGCGCCCTGCTGAGCAGAGAGCCCGATGCGTGGCTCATCAGTCCCAAGACCTAGAACCATGACCTGAGCCAAAGACAGAGGCTTTAACCCACTGAGCCACCCAGGTGACCCTTTTTTTTTTTTCATGGAATCATATATTATGTGATCTTTCGTGGTGGGCTTCTTTCCCTTTGCACCATGTTTTCAATACTGATCATGTTGCAGCATAATCAGATACATCACTACTTTGTTCCCTCTTATTGCTAAATAATGTTCCACAGTACAGATATGTGACATTTTGTTTATCCATTCATTAGTTGATGAGCTTTGTTCTCACTTTTTGGCTATTATGATATGCATGTACATGTTTTTCTGTGGACATACATTTTCATTTCTCTTTGGTACATGACTAGGAATGGAATTGCTGGGTCATATGGTAAATTTATGATTACTTGTTTCAAGTCCTGCCAGATATTTTTCCAAAGTAGTGCCACCATCTTACATTCCCACCAGCAGGGTATGAGAGTTTTGATTTCTCCACAGCTCAAGAACCCTTGTGATTATCTGCCTTTTTTATTCTAGCCATCCTACTAGATATGAAGTGGTAGCTCATTGTGGATTTGATTTGCATTTCACTGATGACTAATGATGTTGAGTATCTTTTCATGTGTTCATTGGCCATTTCTATATCTTTCTTAGAGAAATGTCTCTTCTGATCCTTTACCTATTTTTAAATTGGGTTGTCTTTCTGTTGCTGAGTTACAAGAATTCATTATATATCTTAAGTACTAAACCCTTAACAGATATATGATAGTTTCTCTCATTCCATGTGTTGTATTTTCACTTTCTTATTGATGCCCTTTGAAGCCCAAAAGGTTTTAATTCTAACTCTGGTGAAATCCAATTTATCTACTTTTTTCTCTTATTGTTTGTGTTTTTGGCGTTATTACAAAGCAATCATTACCCAAGGTCAGAAAGATTTACAACTATATTTCTTCTAAGAGTTTTATGGTTTTAATTCTAACGTTCGGGTCTAGGATCTATTGAAAGTTAGTGTATACGGTGTGAGGGAGGAGGATCAACTTCATTCTTTTGCATGTAGATATCCAATTATTCCATTACTATTTGTTGAAAAGACTATTCTTTCCCCATTGAATGGCCTTAACATCCTTGTTAAAAAAAAAAAAAAAAAAAACAGTTGACAATAGGCAACAACATGGATGGATCTAGAGGGTATACTGCTACGTGAAATGGGTCAGATAAAGACAAATATCATATGATGGCACTATTATGGGGAATTGAAAGAAAGAAAGAAAAAAGAGAACAACAACAACAGACTCTTAACTATGGAGAACACAATGATGGTCATCAAAGGGGAGGTGGGTGTGAGGATGGGTGAAAGAGGTGAAGGGGATTAAGAGTACATTTACCAGAATGAGCACTAAGTAATGTATAGAATTGTAGAATCTCTGTATTGTACACCTAAAACTAATAAAACACTGTGTTAGTTACACAGAAATGTACTCTCGGTTGTGTTTCCTGGCCGAGATGTCAATTCTTATCCCAGTACCCCATTGGTTTAAGTAATGTAGCTTTGAGTAAGTTTTGAAATTGGGAAATATAAATCCTCCAGCTCTGCTATTAGTTTTCAAGAGTTTTGGTTATTTTGAGTCCCTTACACTTTCACAGGCATTTTAGGATCAATGTGTTGATTTCTGCAAAGAAGCAAGCTGAGATTTTGACAGGGGTTGCATTGAGACTATAGATTAATTTGAAGACTGCTGTCATCTTAATAGTATTATGCCTTCTAGTCCCTGAATTATAGGATGTCTTTACATTTATTTGGTCTTTCGATATTTTTTCACAATGTTTTGTAATTTTCAGTGTGCAAGTCCTACATTTCTTTTGTTAAACTTATCTCTAAGAATTTTTTATTTTTGATACAATTATAAATGGAATTGATTTCTTGATTTTCATATTGTTCATTGATAGTGTACAGAAATACAATTGATCATTGTTTATTAGTTTATCCTGCAACACTGACAAACTCATTTATTAGTCCTAATTTTTTTTAATGGATTCCTTAGGATTTTTCTATATACAAGATTATACCGCCGGCAAATAGAGAGTTTTAACTCTTCTTTTCTAATCCTGGTGCCTTTTATTTCTTCTTCTTGCCCAATTAACCTGGCTAAAAACTACAGTACAGTCCTGAATAGCAGCAGTGGGAGTGGACTTCCTGTTTTGGTCTTGAAAACTCAACAGTCAGCCAATGACTGGACAGGGAGTTTAAATGCCTTGAACCAACAGTCTCCAGGCCTTGGCTGAAGGACTCTATCTGTATACTGAGGAACACTTATAATGCTCTGAAAGTTTATAACGCTGCTTAGTGCCTTCCCTTCCTGCTTGGACAGTCTCAAGGTTAGCCCAACTTGAGAAATGAGGAGATTCTCTGGTCTTTCCTGACACAATTACAACCTTGCAAGTGTATGTGACCTTCTAGGTCCCCTAGACTATGGCAGAGCTTTTCAAAAAAGGGCTATGGACATCTTGCTTCTCGCATCTTCCTTGTAGATATTTGGCCAGACTCTTGTTTACCCCAAGTGGCACCGCAGCCTTAGGAAACTGTGATATTAAACAACTCCCAGTGATTATTTTTTACCTGCAGGATGAGCTCCAAACTGTTAAATAATGACGATGCCCTGTGAATCAAGCTTTTCTAGGGAGCTGTAAGACAGGTCAAATAATAACAGTGCTCTGGAGATGGGACTTTCTGAAGAGTATGAAGTCTACGATGCCCACCACCGTGACTGCTAGGCTGCTGTTTGTCACAAGGCCACCACAGAGCTGGGGACAGGAAGATGGGTAGAGGACGTGTAAAAATGCCATAAATCTCACTGTTCTTCCTGAGATGCAACTATTTTTCTTGAATCGATGCTTCTCAGATTTTTGCAAGCCCTTGGTAAATTTCCAGAGCTCTGAAAAATGTTTTGATTCTGATTACTTTGACTGGGGTTCTTGTTACTTTTATGGAAGTACAATTTTTGAAAGTCCATTCCAGAAGCACTTCTTCCTCTCAAACTTTTAAAAAAAGAAGTTTCTTAAAACTTACTTCCACACTTGACAGGAAAAAAAAAAAAGAACAGAATGTGACATTTCATGCATTAATCTTCAGTTGAGAAGCACTTATAGGTCACAGCATTATAATGTAGACAAGAAAGTGCAGTTACCTTAATCCATCCTAGCATTAAAGTAAAACTCCATTTTCTTGAATGAATAAGTGAATTGGTACCCAAGTGGGTGAATGAATGAGTGAACCCACGCAGCCATGATGAATATCCATCCTCCCGGGGATCTCAAGTATCATCAGGAGAGGCAGCCTGGCTGTCTACCAAAATGCCTTCGAGAGAGACAATCATTGTCTTGGTGATTTTATTCTGGTGCCAAGTCTGGCCTTCAGCTCTGCAGACTCAGCTTAAAGCCAGTCTGTCAGCACGTAAGTGGGGCCGCATCTCTCGGACAGCTTCTCATTAACCCAGCTTAGAGAGATCGAAATGCCAACATATTAATTTACAATAAGAACTATAAATGCCGTGAGGACCACAATATCAGCAGGTCGAGTGCCTTTTTCCCCTAGATAGATCTACATGGGAAGACAAATCGTTTTGAGAAGTCTGCCAGACAAGCACAATGAGAAAAGGACGAGAAATGTTAGAGAATTCAAATGTGTAACGATAATTGAGCTACTGAGGCCTAAGAATTTATTAAAATTCTAACTTTTGCCTTGTTCCTGTTGTTTTTGGAGACTGGGAATAGTGAAAAGGTAATCTTCCCAAGTAAGATTTAAGGCTCCTCTTACCTAGAAGAGTAAAGGGCAGGGAGATAGAAGACAGGGAACCAGCGCCTTCTTTGCGTTTCTTTAGGCCACTCCCAGTCTTTGTGCAGTAGGTTGAGCCCAGCAAGGAGTCAAGCTGGGAAGGGCCAGACTAGGAAGGAGAGGAGACTGATGTTGAGACGTGAAGAGGAAGTGGCCTGACCTGGGGAGTACACAGTTTCCCTGAGCTTGAGAAGGGAGAGAAGGGACAGAGTTGGGGATAGTGGTTCCAAAATGGCAGAGGCCTATAGGCCCCCTTTCAGAAAGCTAGAATTCAGTACCTGTTTCCTTCTCAGAAGCCCCAGCTTCTTAAATGAACCATTCCAGCCAGGAGAATGAAAGTCAACTGAAAACCAGAGGCCCACTTGCCCAGCCGGTGTACACCACAGAGTTCCCCACCACAAAACAGGACAAGGGTTTCATCTCCCAGTTGCCCCTTACCCTTCCAGCACCAAGGACTTCCCTCCTGTGGGGAAGGTTCAGTGGTACCCTCCAGATGCCTGTGCTGATTTCTCTTTTAACAGATGTTGTTCCTGAACAACCCCTCTTTTGATATGTTTCATTCTTTAGACTTGCTTTGGGTTCACTCAAGACTCTCCACTCAACTTTAGAGAAAGCAGCTCTGACCCAGGTTGTGGGAGGCACCTCAGTTTTGCCAGCACCTGTTGACTCTACCACTGCACTGAACAGTTTACTGGAGCATTTTGTGTTCCCATCTAAAAAGATTCCTGATCCTTCTCTCTTTTCCCCTGTACCCTCTGTCTGGACTTCTATCTCCTTATATTGTTAAATCTTTTATTTAATCTCCCTTGATTCCTGGAGTGAGTAACATTTTCTTGACATGCTTATCCACTCAGAACCTCAATTTCTCCCATCCTCAACACTGCCAGGGGTTTGGTTTCATTTATTTTCCTTTGACACTATTACTGGTTTAACTTATTCTTTCCACACACTTTGCTCTAATTATTCAAAATTTCTCTCATTTCTGTTCTGCCCACCATTATCAGTTGCAGGTGGAAAAAGTAAAGCCTGGTGAGTAATCCTCCTGTCCCCCAACCTTCCAGGATTCACAAGATGCTCTTTGCAGAATTGAATGGCTATCACTAGAGATCAGACAATGAATAATGTACTTAAAAATAATTCCAGGAGGCAGAGGGAAACAAGCCATCTTGATACTGAAGATTCAAAACTAAACTTTAATGAGGTACTATAGGACCTCCACCACTCCCCCTGATAAAAAGACAAATTTAAAAAAAAAAAAAAAAACTAGTGCCACTACTTTCTTGCAATTTAAAGCTGTGTTTCTAAGCAAGACAGGCAATTCCTGTAATCTTACCTACAGAATTTAAATATTGTCAAAAAGAGCAGCAAAATCACAACAAATTCCAGGCTTACCAAGAGCAACATTTTTCCACCCAATAATCAAATGAATTTAAAATGTTGCTCCTCAAGAGAAAAGACCATTTCTTTCATAGCAACACTTTGAAAGAGAAGCCAGGTGCTGTGTAATCAATCAGCAAATGCTAATGAAATGCTAAGATGTGAGGGCAAAAACTGTGCAGCAGAAGATCTTGAAGCACGGGTTCATCCAAGTATGCGGTTCAAGTACGTAGACCCGCAGGGGCCAATTAGCAGGTACATTTTTCAAAAAATTAACTTTAATGATGATTGACAAGGCCAGCCTATGTCTGAGCAGATTAGGAGGCCACTAATTTGTGTCAGGCACTAACAGTCCTGTGCCCAAGGCCCCACCTATAGCTTGTCCTGGCACCCGAAACCTCGACGTCCTTCTCACTGTGTTCGACAGGGGCCTCCTTAAGAACTGACTATATCGAGCACTATTCACAGGAGGAAAGGAAGGGGAGGAAAAACACAGACATAAAAGTACTACTAGGGTGGGGCGTCCAGGTGGCTCAGTCGCTTAAGCTTCAGCCTTCAGCTTGGGTCATGACCCCAGGGTCCTGGGGTCCAGCCCTGCGTGGGATGCCCTGCTCAGTGGGAAGCCTGTTTGGTGACACTGGGGCTTTAAGGCATTGTGGTGAGGACCATGGGATGTAGAATTAAACTCACTAACTTGAAGCCTGGCTCCGTCATGTGCTAGAGCCTCACTGTGCCTCTGTGGAAGGGGGCAACTAGTGTACTGATCTCATAGGACCGCTGTGAACCGTCGATTAATTGCCGCAGATGGGCTGCGTTTAAGAGTGGCTGGCATGTGGTAAGGATGTGACAGGTCTTTTGATTCGTATTTTTCAGATGAGAAGACGGAGCCATAAGGAAATGAGGTAGCCCACTGACAGTCCTAGCAGGTAGGAGCCAGAGCCCTCAGCGGTAATCGGGCCATCTGTCTCGAAGCCCAGGCGTGCACTTTGCATACCATCTCACCACAGTAAGATCGTAATGAAGCTGGCTGCTCTGTTTCCCCAATTTCTTTATGGAAATGGGACAAAGGATATGCAGACTGTGATCAGACATGGGATAAGAAGAGAATGACAGTCTCTAGAGAACAAGGCCAGTGGTACTCCATCTTGTGTGTTTAAGTTCAAAGCTCCCAATGGTCAGGCCACATCTAAGAACAGTTAAATCCAGCATCTTTGCGGGTGGGAACTCAATCATGCGTAGTTAGCAGGTGATTTCCACGTGCATCCAGCTTAAAGACCACTAGATCAGAACCACCTGGATAATTTGTTAAATACAAACTTCTTTTTTTAAAGACTTATTTATTCATCAGAGAGAGAGCATGTGAGCGGGGGGAGAGGCAGAGGGAGAGAGAGAATCTCAAGCAGAGTCTCTGCTGGGCACGGAGCCCAACACCAGGCTTCATCCCACGACCCTGAGATCATGACCTGAACTGAAACCAAGAGCCAGACACTTAACAGACCGAGCCAACCAGGCGTCCCTAAATACAAGAGTTTCAGCTTCAGTAGAGATGGGACAGGGCTTGAGAATCTGCATTTCTAACAAAACTCCATGGTGATCCTCATGCTTCTTGTTCAGAGAAAACCCTTGAAGAATCAGTGCCCTACATCATCAACAATTCCTTCTGCATCCCGGCACCTGAGTGAGTCTGAGGAAGCAAAATGTTGTAGGAGGGCGAATATAAGGAGAGAAGAGGGAAAAAAGCAAAGTGTCCCAGAATGGAGTCAAGGCACACACAGCGGGAAACAAAACATACTTCTGTTTCCCTCACTATTTCTTCCCAAAGACTACCTCACATGATAAGCACGGCTTTGCATTTGTATGCCCATCTTTGGCAATTTTAATCAAATTAATGTCTCCCATCATTCCCCCATGCCTGTTACAGTACAAGCAGTGAGACTTCTCCCAACACCAAGCTTACAATGAAAGAGACTGGGTTTCATTATTTACTTACAAAAATATTTTATGATAGATGGACAGGCAGAGCTTCATCAAGAAAATAATGAAAACAGGAATCACAATTTTAACTTGTTATTAGGTTTTAAGTTCCATGAAAGCAAGGACTTTAGCTGGTCTACAGACAGTTTTATACCCACCATACATGCAGTGCCTGATAGCTAGTAAACATTCCATAAACTGCATGTTGAACAAAGGAAGGGAAGAAGAGAGGAGGTGGAGAGGGAAGGAAGGGGAGAGAGACAAAGAAATCCCTCATTGCATAATGCAATGCAGAAAAAGAATAAGAGGGCAAAGGGGATTAATGAGCACAATCTACAATACAGAGGTAACAGTCATCAATCTTTACGTATTAAATAGCATTAACATGGAAACATGGAAAAGATAAACTTTTAAAAATATATATAAGGTGGAGGGGTGTCCGGGTGGCTCAGTCGGTTAAGCACCTGACTTTGGCTCAGGCAGTGATCTCAAGGTCCTGGGAATCAACCCTGAGTAGGGGGGTCCCCACTCAGTGGAGAGTCTGCTTCTCCCTCTCTTTCTGCCTTTCCTCTCATTCACACTCTCTCTTTTAAATAAGTACATAATAAATAAATAAAAGAATATAAGGCAGAAGTGCTAGACGCTCAATAGTAGTAGAGCTCTTTGACTCACATCTGCTTTTCTATATAGCATTCTGTGGAACTCTCTTGTTAATGGACTTGATCTGGAAATCTTGGTTAGTACATAGATGAAGAGTACCCACTTGAACTGACAGAACTAACTGCAGTCATCAGTGAACACTGGGTTTTAATCTTATGCTTTGTGTTTTTTATTTTGCATAGGACCCTGTTCTTTCCTTTGCAGTCTCTTTTTTAAAACATGGATTATATTTTATTTTTCTATACTTCTTATTTTTTTAAGATTTTTATTTATTTGACAGAGAGAGAGAGAGAGAGAAAGAGAGGGAGCACAAGCAGGGGGAGTGGGAGAGGGAGACTCCCTGCTGAGCAGAAAGCCTGATGCGGGGCTCAATCCCTGGACCCTGAGATCATGACCTGAGCTGAAGGCCGATTGTTAACTGACTGAGTCACCCAGGAACCCCATTATTTTTCTATACTTTTAAAAAGCAGTTTTATTGCAATTGCTGGGTCATAGGGCAGTTCTATTTTCAACATTTTGAGGAACCTCCATGCTGTTTTCCAGACTGGCTGCACCAGCTTGCATTCCCACCAACAGTGTAGGAGGGTTCCCCTTTCTCCACATCCTCGCCAGCATCTGTCATTTCCTGACTTGTTGATTTTAGCCATTCTGACTGGTGTGAGGTTATATCGCATTGTGGTTTTGATTTGTATTTCCCTGATGCCGAGTGATATGGAGCACTTTTTCATGTGTCTGTTGGCCATCTGGATGTCTTCTTTGCAGAAATGTCTGTTCATGTCCTCTGCCCATTTCTTGATTGGATTATTTGTTCTTTGGGTGTTGAGTTTGCTAAGTTCTTTATAGATTCTTGACACTAGTCCTTTATCTGATATGTCGTTTGCAAATATCTTCTCCCATTCTGTCAGTTGTCTTTTGATTTTGTTAACTGTTTCCTTTGCTGTGCAAAAGCTTTTGATCTTGATGAAATCCCAATAGTTCATTTTTGCCCTTGCTTCCCTTGCCTTTGGCTTTGTTCCTAGGAAGATGTTGCTGTGGCTGAGGTCAAAGAGGTTGCTGCCTGCTGAGGGTTGCTGGGGGGGAGGGGGTTTGGGAGAAGGGGGTGGGATTATGGACATTGGGGAGGGTATGTGCTTTGGTGAGTGCTGTGAAGTGTGTAAACCTGGTGATTCACAGACCTGTACCCCTGGGGATAAAAATATATGTTTATATGTTTATAAAAAATAAAAAATTATATATATAAAAAAAGCAGTTTTATTGTATACTATATGTGTTTTAAAACTTACCCATTATATGTACCTATTTGCAGTCTCTGCTGTTTGGAAGGTATAGTTCTATGTCTAATTCTACTTACAGGTACCTTGCAGCTTGAAACAACTCATTGAGCCTCTGAAACTAATTAGCAGCAGGAGAGTCGAACATTATCTATTAACTCCCTCTCTTGTGGTTAAAAAATAAACATATTTACTATGTTCTCCTTGCCACTTCTACACACTTGCTATTTTAAAAAGTAATTTAAGATTTTCTAACCAAGTTCATAAATTCTAAACTAGTATTTCCTGTCTCTCATACGAATCATTTATTGCAATTACATTCTATTCAATAAACAAATTTTCAACAATTAAGAATGAAGTATATACAACTGAGTTCAGTGTTCACCAGTGATGCCCTTTGTGATGTGATTTCCCCACATTTCTCACCTTCTTTGTTTTTATTCATTTCTTTCTTGGCTAGAGAATGCCTACAAGTAAAATTTTTAGGATTGTGTATAAATGACACATTTCCTATGCCCTTCCAAATCTGAGAATGTCTTTCTGATTCCTTAAGGCATATATGGTTTAGAATTCCTCTGTCAAAAATGTTTCTTCTAAAATTCTGTTGACATATGGTCTTCATCTTAGGGAGATGTCTAATATTAACTTGGCTTTTTATTCCATTGTAGGAAACCTTTTTCCCTTACTGAATGCTTGCCAGAATTTTTCCTTACTCTTGAAATTCAAAAATACCACACAGATTGTGTTTAGATTACAGCTATTTTCATTAATTTTTCCTGAAACATGGTAAACTCAATTGGCAGATTCAGGTCTTCCTTGAGCCCTGGAATGCTTTCTTCTAGTTACACTATAAATTCTGCTTATGTTCCAGTTCTTCTTGAACCTTCTGTTAGAAACATCAGTTACCATGTGCTGGATTATTTTTCCCAACTCCACATCTGACATTTCTTCATTTTCATCTCTCAATACACATATATATATATATCTGTATATTATTTTAAATAACATAATAGTTACTATTTATTAAGGACTCATCACATGCCACATCACCACTCAACACATGGATTATCTGAATGAATCTTCGTAAGAAAACTCTACATGATGGTTTCTGTTATATCGCCATTTTGCAGAGAAGATACAATTACGTGTTCAAGGTCACAGAGCTGCTAATTGATGGAATTATGACAGGAAGACAATCCTTCTAATGCTCCATGTGCGCCCTTAACCACCAGGCTTACTAATAAGAATACGATATGTATCTTAGTGAAACAGATAAAACTTTGTAATACCAACAAATGCAAAGTTTATTTTTCTCTCTCTCTCTTTTTAAAAATTTATTTGAGAGAAAGAGAGCATGTGAAATAGTTCAGGGGTGGCGAGGGAGAAACAGGTTCCCCACTAAGCAGGGAGCTAGGCGCATGGATGGACCCCAGGATCCCAGGATCCCAGGATCATGACCTGAGTGGAAGGCAGATGCTTAACCGAATGAGCCACACAGTTGCCCCTAGAAAGTATATTCTTCTCATTAAATCTATGTCATGGACCGAATTCGATTGTCTGTCCTAGTCAGAGAATTTTCATATAACCAGTCCCGTAAATAGTCAAATACGGCATTTCCCATCATGGTGAGCAAGACATTTGGTAAAATCGGGAATAGCACTGTGACTGAGAGTCCCAGACTATGACTCCACACACAACCACTGCTTCTTCTACAAAGCAGAACAGCAAGAGTGGTAAGAAGCCTTTTTCCCCCTTCTCTCTTTCCCCTTACATTCCAAATGGGTTTGCACATGTACATGAAAACTTGTGACTTCCTCCCAGAGAGGTTCAGTGACTTTTGTTCTATTAGATCATGCCTACCACCATTAACCGGTGCACCACAGGGAAGTCCATTAGCCGTCCTACCCCTCAGATGCCCTTCCTCCTCACTGTCAGCTTAGACAATTAAAATAACTGACAGGTCCAAGATTTGAAAAGGCAATCACTTTATCATTTTCAGATATGGTACTTCTCTCAAACACATCATGATCCAGGGGCACCTGGGTGGCTCAGTGGGTTAAGCCACTGCCTTCGGCTCAGGTCATGATCTCAGGGTCCTGGGGTCGAGTCCCGCATTGGGCTCTCTGCTCAGCAGGGAGCCTGCTTCCCCTCTCTCTCTCTGTCTGCCTCTCCATCTACTTGTGATTTCTCTCTATCAAATAAATAAATAAAATCTTTAAAAAAAAAAAAACACACATCATGATCCTAAAAACAAAAAACAAACAAACAAATAAACCTTCACTAGCCTCTTGGAATAAGGGAAGAACTCCGTCGTCATGCTCAAGAAAGCATCAATAATGGACACGCACACTAACAGACATATAAGGGAAATTCCCCAATGTCAGCAGTTAGTTTGTTCTAGTTCAAGCTGGTCTGCACTGAGGAACACCCAGGAAGGGTGGACTGTTCCTGCAAATTACCTCAAATTCCCTGAGAGACCAATTTGGAGACCTAGCTCAGTCCTGGAGTGGCACCAGGGATCTGACAATCAATCTAGATCTCCAAGCTTGCCCTAGAAGTGGACCTCGTTGGACTGAAGGAAGCAAGGCCTGCATCTCCAGGCCATCTGGCACCATTTCTTTCAAAACTTCCATGTAAACTTTATAAAATAAAAGTCAGCATTCTCACCTGAGATGCTCAGTTCCTGGTTTCAGAATTTAGGAGCAATACAGCGGATGATGTGTTGGGAGACTAAAGAATGTGTTCCCACATTTCTGTGACAATAGCCAGAAATCAGAGCCAGACTTCAGTTCAATGGATCAATGATAAATCAACTTGTGAAAATGTTTTTGCAAGCCCAATTAAGACAACCCCTTGATTCTGAAAATCAGCCAACCAAAAAAGAGACACACTTCAATAAACACGTCTCTGAGTGCCAACCAATCAGCAAGAGTTTCACCCAAGGTATCACTTCTCCAGATGATGTCAACACATTTAGGGCTCTGAAAGTTCACCAATCCCTGAACTCGACAGTTTCTCAAAATTCAATATAAGATTCACCTTCTGGGCTGCTCAAAGCCTGTGCCTGAACAGCACAGTACTGTCTCTAGTAAACAGTAAGGTCAACTTTCTCTCTTCATTTCAAAGAAAATTTTTAAAAATAATAAACTGAACTTAAGAGCATAAAGAAAAAGATTAACAACCTGAATTCTTTGAAAGACTCTCTTAAGAAAACAAAACAGCAACTCACAAGGCAGGGGAGGGGAGGCGGCGGAATATTCCCAATCTATGTATGTATCAAAGGACTGGTATCAGAGACACATGAAGAACTATCACACCAAAATCTTACAAAAGATTTGAAAAGACACTTCACTGAAGAAGATACACTAGTGGCCAATAAGCACATGTAAAGATGCTTAACATCACCGCTAGTCATCAGAGAAATGCAAATTAAAACAATGAGATACCACCATTATATCCCTCGAATAGCTATAATCAAAGGACGGCAAAACCAAGTGTAAACAAAGATACGGGGAGAATGGAACTCTCATACATTGCTGGTAGGAATGTAAAATGAGACAGCCAGTTTGGAAAACAGTTCAGCAATTTCTTAGAAGTTAAACAGGGACTTACCCTATGTCCAAGAAATTCCATTCCTGCATATTTACCCAAGAGAATGTGTTTTCTTTGTGTTGACAAAGACTTGTACATGAATATAATGGCAGTTTTATTCAGAATAGCCAAAGCCTGGAAACACCATAAATGTTTATCAATAGGTGAACAAATGTTCTACCTCCATGCAACAGAATACTATTCAACAATGAAAAGCAATGGACTACTGATAAATATAACAATTTGGATGAATCTGAAAAACATGCTCTGCAAAAGGAGCATAAGATGACACATTGCAGTGTTGCCTGGGTGGCTCAGTCGGTTAAGCGTCTGCCTTTGGCTCAGGTCGTGATCTCAGGATCCTGAGACTGAGTCCCATATGGGGCACCTTGCTCAGCAGGGAACCTGCTTGTCCCTCTCTCCCTATGCCTGTCTCCCCAGCTTGTGCTCTGTCTCTTTCTCTCTGAAATAAATAAAAATCTTAAAACAAAAAATGTACACGTTGCATATTCCAATGTCAACTAATGAAAGTGTGCTTTCATTAATGTCAACTAATCGATGATAACAAATAGTAAATCAGTGGTTGCCTGGGTCAAGGGTGAGGGGAGTGATGGCAGAAGGGGCAGAAGGAAAGTTTTGGGGGTGGTAAAAACAGACTACCTCTTAATAGTATTACTTAGGGATAAAGTTTGTCAAAACTCTCAACTCACACTTGAAGCGAGTGTTACTTTATTGAATGAAAATTATACCCCCCAAAGAGTTGATATTTTAATTTTTTTAAGATTTTATTTATTTATTTGAAAGAGAATGAGAGAGAGAGTGTGTGTGTGTGCATGAGAGGGGGGAGGGTCAGAGGGAGAAGCAGGCTCCCCACCAAGCAGGAAGCCTAATGCAGGACCCGATCCAGGGACTCCAGGATCGTGACCTGAGTCGAAGGCAGTTCTTAACCAACTGAGCCACCTAGGTTCCCAAGAGCTGATATTTTAAAAAATATTAGGCTGAAAATAAAATTCATTTGGGCAAGTTCAAAATTCTAGTGCAGGGGCACCTGGGTGGCTCAGTGGGTTAAAGCCTCTGACTTCGGCTCGGGTCATGATCTCAGGGTCCTGGGATGGAGCCCCACATCGGGTTCTCTGCTCAGCAGGGAGCCTGCTTTCTCCTCTCTCTCTGCCTGCCTCTCTGCCTACTTGTGATCTCTGTCTGTCCAATAATTAAATAAATAAAATCTTTAAAAAGAAAATTCTAGTGCAATGCTGCGTCCATTTTATTTTCACAAGATGGAATTTTTACAAGACGTGAAGAAGCTACAAGCAAGTAAATTCTAGGTCTCTAAGTGTAAGGCAAATAAAAACTTATCTGTTGTTACTGGGAAGACATAGGGAAATGTCCGAAGCACTCTTAATTTCTCTGATATGCAGATTTGCCCTTCCCAGAGGTTATGTAATGCCGAGAAGACACTGCAGTGATTTGGGGTGGGGATGGAGGTGAAATGTGGAGCAGTCACTGTTTTACCAACTGTCACTGAAAACGGTGAAGAGTCAACTTATGTTAATTGACCCAGTTCCTCACAGGTGCAAGTCGATTCTTCAGAGAAGCCAGGAGACGGTTTTAAGTATTGCAAGCAATGAGACTTCTGTCATTTCCTTAAAAACTGAATCCAAAGAATAAAAGGATATTATGATGAAGAGATGCTTTTTCAGGCATTCAGTTTCAAGTACCCCTTTCCTGAAACTCTTCCTTTTCCTACTTATGTGTGCCTTTGTGAGAGATCAAAACCTGATTTCCCTCCTTTTCCTATAAACTATGGGACTATGTCTCCTTCCCAGTAGTAAATAAGCAGAGAAATAAAAACTGAGTTTTGCAAGAGACATTCAGCATTTTACAGCACCCCGTGATCCCTCTCTCTGTCACCTTTCATGCACCTAGAGGATGACAGATGAGTCAGCAAATTCTCTCCTTCCATCCTGCGATTACATGAGGCCTGGAACTTTACAAGATGTCACAATGCATCCAGTCCCCCGCCACCCACAACTAGGATATTTTTGACCTTTCCTGCAGTCCTAATGGACTTAGTGGAAAGCTGGAAACCGTCCAGGTATTTGGGAAAATGTAGCCAATTTGTGATGTTTCCTTTTTGTCCTTACCAAGCAAAATCACCAACATGAAAATTAAACTTTATACTGCGTCACACTGACATTTTAAAGGCGTAACCCAGGTATGCTATATACCTACCAGAGTGCTAACTGGCTTTGCAGGACCCCCAGAACTTTCAAGGAAAAAGCAATATATTATGAATGCAGTTGAATAAATATCCCTGGTAAAATGACTAAAATAACATAATTTACCAATATATTCTAGAAATGAGGAGGAAGAGTCTAGCCACAGCTGCCTTGCCAGCCCCAAGTAGATGCTTCACCAGCCTTTATTACCTTGTTCATGTCCACCTAAAAAGTATATTTTGGCAAAAACTTTAGTAGAATAGAAACTCCTTCTCATGATGCAACTTTTCACAACGCCCCACCAGTTCAACATGAAGTTATCACCATGACAACCTACATTCCAAGAAAAGTAGAGGAAATCTTATCAGGAGAATGCAGAGGAGAAAACTTCCCTTCCTGGGGAGATGACTAATGTCAGGATCTCATCTACTATCTCCCTTCCTATGGGTTCCTGGCCCTGGAGGATGTGGTGAAAAGTTATATATGAAAACTTCCTTGCACTTTATACATTGCAATTAAAACTATCTGAACAGGGGCGCCTGGGTGGCTCAGTGGGTTGGGAGTCTGACTCTTGGTTTTGGCTCAGGTCATGATCTCGAAGTCCTGGGATGGAGCCCCAAGTCGGGCTCAGCACTCAGCACAGACTGCTTGGAGATTCTCTCTTTCCTTCTCCTTATGCCCCTCCCCCCAATCGCTCACATGCTCTCAGAATAAATAAATCTTTTTTAAAAACTATCTGAAAATACATACTTTTTACTTGTGCAGAGTCAGTCTTGCACGTTAAAATGTAAACTTGATGCGAATAGGGTCTTGATGTTATTGAATACCTCCCACACCCCCAGCACGTAGAGCAGAGCCTACCACACGAAAGTGTTCACAAAGTGTGTGCCGAAAGATTGCATACATCGGTGAACAGATGACTTTGTGCTGTCCTCACATCTTGCACCAATGGGACCGTTCCTGTCCTTTCCCACACCCAATATCACCGCCCTTACATATTAGCCATTAGTTCTCAAACTTCAATCTGCAAAAGGATCACCTAATATGCTGTAAAGATGCAGACTCTTAAGCCAAACCCTACAAATTCAGATTCAGTAGTTTAAGGGGGAATACTCAAGAATCTGGATTTTCAGCAAGTATTCCAGGTGATGCTAAAGCACTTTGGTGAAAACTGAGCTAGGGAAAAGAGGATGGCAAACAGTTTAATACAGGAGATGAAAGCAGCAGCTATGATAATGGAAAGGTAATACAGGATGCTAGAGAACTGTAATATTGCATTTTCTGGAAAAGAATGGAAGAAATACCAGCCTTTGCAGGTCTGCCTCCAGAAACCCATCATCGAAATGAAGAATCCGAGACAGTGTCTGTGAGACTTCCTTTACCAAAGTAAATTCATTGCTTCTACCAAATTCAGTTATTTTCATGGGACCAAATCTTGCAGATCTAAATGCTGTCATGTAAACTCTTAGCCAATAATAAATTTTAACCATGTGCAATTTTGAGCCTTGTTAATTTTATATTATTTTGATTACTTTCCATCAGGTCCAATTTTTCCCAGGTCAGTTTTCACAGATTCAATTTTACCAGATTTGGTTTTAAATTTTAATTTAATTTTTTTAATTTTTTAAAAGATTTTATTTATTTATTTGACAGAAAGAGAGAGAGCACAAGTAAAGAGAGAGCAGCAGACAGAGGAAGAGGGAGAAGCAGGCTCCCCGCTGAGCAAGGAGCTCGATAAGGGGCTCGATCCCAGGAACCTGGGATCATGACCTGAGCTGAAGGCAGGCGCTTAACCAACTGAGTCACCCAGGTGCTCCAAGGATTTGGTTTTAAAATCAGTTTTCCAAACATACCAAATTTTACCATGCACAGTGTTTATCATTTTCATTCTTATTTTGCATTAACATTTCTACAGATAAAATTTACTCTGAATTGCATTTAAAATAAACAAATAGTTTGTATTTATTGCTTGAAGCAAATAGCATTATCAAGGCAAAGAAATAGGACCTGAATGACAGGTGGGGTCAAAACATTCGGTTTCCAATTCTACTTGTTCACTGAAGATTCAAAAAAATAGCAATAATTTCACATGTACCATGTGCTTAAGACCTCAGAATGCAAAACCACAGAAACATCCTAGAAAGAACACAGTCTGATGGAGGACCCTGTACTTTGAGAAGGCTCCAAAATTATTAGTAATCATGTTAGTGTATGTAATGCTGTTCATAGGTCTTTGTTACCAAAACCATCTCATTAGATCAAAGCAGGGCTCTGTGTATTTCTCACATCCAGGCAGCCCCCACACAGTATGTCTCATGCTGTGTCTTATGTCCATTTTTAAAATGTAACTTTTACCTCCCCAACCCTAGTCTGCAAATAAACTTTAATATCCATTCATAAATAAGAGATTTATCCTCCAAATCAACAATATTCAACACATTTATTCCAGCACAGGAGTTGAAAGGATGGCAGGTTATACCATCAATAAATAGAAAGCAGGGGCACCTGGGTGGCTCAGTGGGTTAGACCTCTGCCTTCTGCTCAGGCCATGGTCTCAAGGTCCTGGGATCGAGCCCCGCACTGGGCTCTCTGCTCAGCGGGGAGCCTGCTTCCCTCTCTGTCTCTGCCTGCTCCTCTGCCTGCTTGTGATGTCTCTCTCTCTCTGTCAAATAAATAAATAAAATCTTTTAAATAAATAAATAAAAAGCAAAAATAACTTCACAAATATTAAAAACTGATATAATACCTTCGAACCAAGTATTTCCTAGGTTCATTGAATCAAAAGTCCATTTCATTTACTTCACAATTTGTCCCGAAATGGGGCAGCTACTGTGCAAATAAGTACAAAAAGCCTTTTCCCTTTGATGTTATTTCCAAGGAAAATTCAAGCACCTTGTCTCGAAAAATTTGCCCGAAGCAGAATATGCCAAATATACACATTATTCCATTAGATGTTACGTGGAGACCTAATAGTCACATAACTAGAACACACTGGATTAACAAAATTCACCAGTGTTGTTGGTTTTGGGACTTCTCAGACCTTTAATACGTTAATAAGCTTTACGAATCTTTAGCAGAAGACTAGGGCATAGAGCATTTCAAACTTGTTGGCCTATGGAACTTTTTTTTTTTTTTAAAGCATCTCTCAGGAAAACTTTGGGAAATGCCTGATTTAAGCATAGACACTTTCCTTTACTCAGAAGCGCATCAATGACAGGCACAGAGTATGATTAATTCATTATTTGATCATTCACTGGATAATGTATAATGAAATCACAAACAGCCAATTCTAGAAACAATAAGATATAAACAGCATCCTGGAAACACTGAAGTCACGGAGGAATCAAGAACTATACTAATACCTAAATGAAAGTATCAGATCTATCACTCCTGCTGGTTCCCCATCAACAACATACATTTAGAACTGTGACCTTGAATTTCCATTTCACAGGGTCCCTGACCAGAAAAGAACAAGAGCCTAAAAGACAAAGTAGCTTCCTCACCCCTCCCAGATCTTAGAGGTAGATTTTTATGTTGTGGGTGGACCCATGAGTGCCTCCAGCTACAACACTGGAGTCAGGTTTTGGTCCTCCCCACTCTGGAAGAATTTGCAGTTTTTAGTGGCCATTTGAAACAGTAACAAATTATTGCTAAAGATGGAATGGTTCATTCTCAGGGAACCAAACACAGGGCTTGAACTCATAACCCTGAGATCAAGACCTGAGCCAAGAACAAGAGTTGGACACTCAACAGACTAAGCACCCCAAGGGCTAGATAAGTAGGCTGTAATGGTCGCTGAAATTAATTGACCATTAACAATCCACCCGCCAAAAATTGTTATCGTCTCTGATGTTCTTAATGTGTACTTGGATAACTGTGGTCCAGACTTTGGTCTAGATACATCTGTGAGGGAAAATATATATCTCCTACATGGATAGCCATAGAATGGGGAAACGTTCATATGCTGTATGCATATCCCAGACAGCTGATTTTATTTTGTTGCAACACTATCTGTCTATGGAAAATTATTTGCCCATACTCATACAAGTATTCTAAAATGTCACTTTTGAACGCTGAACCAATTATGCATGGGTAACGTCCATATTGTGACTCATTTGGCCAAAAAAAAAAAAAAAAAAAGGAAGAAATAAAGGAAGAGAGAAAGAAAACGTGCTTAATTTCTCAGCTGGGAAAAACCATAGTAATATCAAAATCCCAGAATTTGCAAGCTAAACAATGAAAGCATCAAATTCGAGACCAAAGTTCAAACAGTGAACTATATTCTGAAACTCAGAGAACTAAAAAGCAACCAAAAAATAGGAGAGAAGGGCATAAGCAACTGAAAAGTATGGAATCAAGTGAATTAGACTCTTAAGAGAGAACTATATCCTGATTGTCCTCTAATGCCAAATACGCCCACTCCCCATTGGTAACACTAGGGCGAAGAGCCATGTACCCTTGTTGGTAAACCAGCTTAATATTGTAGGAACTGGAAAATAGAAAGTGGGGGACTGAGTTAGGGGGTGGGGAAGCGAAATACACTGTGTAGATTGGTTTCTGTTGCAGACCGGATCTGAGTTAGGATCAAGAATGCGACAGTTCTCCTACGCTTTCAAGAATTCAGAAAACCTGTGGTTTTCTCAACTAACAAGACCACAGGACCACAGATGATCCAAGAATTCACAACAGGAAGGAGCACTGCTTGCTAACCATTTGTCTTTCTGCAACATATGGCTGGATTGGAAGGGCTGACTAAGTAAAGGAGCTGGAGCCAGACATGTGAGTTCAGATCCCAGCTGTTACTTACCAGCTTGAATATCTGGGGAAAGTTATATAAGTTCTTTGCTCCTCAGTGTACTCACCTGTAAAATAGGAAGAATGGCACCACCTCCTCATGTCAATCACTGAGCTACAGCCTACCAGCTTCAATCCCTCCCTTCTAGACTCTAGGCTTTGAAGATGGCTCTACAAGCCCTATTTCTGCTTTTGCCACCTTGTTGCTTGGCAGTGGGGGGCGGGGGCTGTTAGATGGAGATGGGAAGTCTGGAGGAGGAAAAAGGGAAAAAGGGTTTCTTGATCTTCATCCAGTGGTCCCCCCCACTTCCCATCAGTGGCAGTTAGTTCCAGGTGCAGCACTTGACTCTGGTTTGCCGTTTTCCCAACACAGCAAGAACCATCCTCCTTGTACCTCACAGAGAAACCAGCCCCAACAGCATAAGATCCTCTCCTCAGATGATTAAGTTGTGGTTCTCTCTCCATGCTTCTAAGTCCCATCATTTCCACCCCTTCCCTCTGTTCCTCCATCCTTAGAGGTGTTGGCTGCTTCTTACAGTGCTTGCCACCGTGAAATTTTTGGGGTTTTTTTGCCTTGTTGATTCTTCAATATATGGTTGACATGTATGTTCACAAGGTTAATAATTCCTCCTTTTAAATTCTTTCTACTAAAATAGTGTGGAAAATAACAGCTATAGGTTGGGAACATTTGTAAACTCTAGAACTCTAAAGAACTTGCAACCAGAATATATAAGGAAGCCTTACAACTTAAAAATAAGAAAACAGGGGCACCTGGGTGGCTCAGTGGGTTAAGCCGCTGCCTTCGGCTCAGGTCATGATCTCAGGGTCCTGGGATCGAGGCCTGCATCAGGCTCTCTGCTCAGCGGGGAGCCTGCTTCCCTCTCTCTCTCTCTGCCTGCCCCTCCATCAACTTGAAATTTACATAAAAAAAAAAAAAAAAAAAAAAAAAAAAAAAAAAAAAAAAAAAAAAAAATAAGAAAACAAACAATATACAAAAACTATGAATGATCAACTCATGAAGTAAGACATGCAAATGGCTAACAGGCACATGGAAAAAAGTGCTCAAAATCATTATTCGATGGGTGCCTGGGTGGCTCAGTGGGTTAAGCCGCTGCCTTCGGCTCAGGTCATGATCTCAGGGTCCTGGGATCGAGGCCTGCATCAGGCTCTCTGCTCAGCGGGGAGCCTGCTTCCCTCTCTCTCTCTCTGCCTGCCTCTCTGTCTACCTGTGATCTCTCTCTGTCAAATAAATTAAAAAAAAAAATCTAAAAAAAAAAAATCATTATTTGAGAAACACAGATTAAAACCACCCTGAGATACCATTTCATGTCCACTCACATGGCTATCATCAAAAGGACAGACCATATCAAGTTGGGCAAGGATATGGAGAAACTGGAACACTCCTGTATCACTTATGAGAATGTGAAATAGTACATCCATTCTGGAAAACAGTTTGGTTGTTTTTTAAAAAGTTATACATAAACTTATACAACCAAGTAATTCTAGTCCTAGGAATCTCTCCAAAAGAAAAGAAAACATATGCCCACATATAATAGAACTACAAAAAATGTAAATGTCCATCAATGGGGGATTCATAAACAAAATGTGTTGTATCCATGGAATGAAATCCTACTTAGCAATGAAAAGGGATGAACTTCTGATACATACAACAAGTATAATGTTCAAAAGCATTTATGCAAGTGAAAGACCCCAGACACAAAATAGCATAGAGTATAGGATCCGTTTATATGAAACATCCAGAAAAGGTAAATCTATAGAGATTTAAAACAAACCAGTGGTTGCATGAGGCTGGGAATGGGAGCTGGTACTGACTGCAAACAGGCAAGAGGGAATTCTAAGGAATGATGGAAACACTCTAAAATTGGCTTATGATGATTTCACAACCTACAAAGTTGCTAAAAATCATCGAAGTATAGACTTACAAGGGGTAAATTTTATGGTATATAAATTATATGCCATAAAACTATTTTTTAAATGGTGTGGGTTCTGTCTCCTGGATAGACCCTGCCTGATACATCTTTCATAGGGTTGCTGGGAATATAGAACAAGTTAATACACAGAAGGTGTATACAGTAGTGCCTGACCTGTAGTGCTACCTAAGTGTTAAGTCTTGCATTGTTACTACTTTGTCTATCACAAATTAAATATTATATGTATGTAGCACTTGGTAGGTGTTAAATAAATACTAGTACCAGTGCACAGCAAGGTGTCCATGCCCTTCTAAGAGGTATCCGAAAGGAGGAATCCATTTGGGAACAACAGAAATGTTGGTCTGGGGAATGTTATGCAAAGGAAAACAAAACAAAGCAAAACAACACACACACACACACACACACACACACACACACACCGTGTTTGGAAACAGGGTAAAGATGCTGAGGCTGGAAATCCGGGGTAGAAAAGGAGAGGAAAGACTCAGGCAGAGGCAGGAACAAAGACATACATGAAAATCAGGAAGCGGTGGTAAGCATAAAGGAACAGATGATAAGCCAGGTAAGTGAGTGCCCCCTCCTCCACCCATTCCAATGGTGGGGTGTCTACAAGCATCTTGTCTTGGCCAAGATCCTGAAGCTTCTTGCTAAGCTTAAATTCATCTTAAAAGTCCCAAACTGAACCATTCAGGTCCCTTCCTTCCCTTTTCACTCACACCTCCTTTCAAAGGATGCCGGACCGGGGTTTTTCACCACAAGGAAAACGTTATTCAAACCCAGATTGTCGGAGCGTTTGGGTGGCTCAGTCATTGAGCGACTGCCTTAGGCTCAGGTCATTACCCCAGGTCCCAGGATTGAGCCCCACATCAGACTCTCTGCTTGGTGGGGAGACTGCTTCTCCCTCTTCCATTCCACTTGCTTGTGCTCCCTTTCTCGCTGTCTCTCTGTCAGATAAATGGATTAAAAAAAAATAAAATAAAATAAATAAGAACAACCCCAGATCATCCTGCTGGGGAAAATAAAATGCAAGACTCACAGCAAAGCCTGCCTGGCAAGGCCTCCTAATTCAGCCTTCCTGAATTCCAAGTACACCTAGGTCCCATGCCCCGCTGCTAATGAGCTGACAGCTTCACTCAGCACCCCTCTCTCTGGATAAACAACGCAGCAAGAGCAACGAACACCCAATAGAGGAAAGCTGGCTTCACAGGCGAGAAATGATAGCTGGAGAATTACAATGACAAATTTCTCAGTGCTTCTGAGCGAACGGCTCAAAGTTCAGAAGTATGAGGGGAAAGTAAGTCTTGGTGATAGAGCTACTTAGAGTAAATGGACCATTACGGAGATACAATTTTTTCTTTGTGTCTTCAGATGAAATCTAAAAAAATATATGTTTACTGTGGGATACTCCCCAAACTCAAGTCCCAGCCGTCCCCCAGCAGCAGCCATGTTCCTCTGCAAGTCATGACAACTCAATTTTATCTGTCTGGGCAGCAAAACTAAAACCAAACAAATAAACCAAAATACACACACATTTTCTTTCTTTCTTTCTTTCTTTCTTTCTTTCTTTCTTTCTTTCTTTCTTTCTTTCTTTCTTTTTAAAGATTTATTTATTTGAGGGGCATCTGGGTGGCTCAATGGGTTAAGACTCTTCCTTGGGCTCAAGTTATGATCTCAGGGTCCTACGATCGAGCCCCACATCAGGCTCTCTGCTCAGCAAGGAGCCTGCTTCTGCCTCTGTCTCTGCCTGTCTCTCTGCCTACTTGTGATCTCTCTCTGCCAAATAAATAAATAAAATCTTAAAAATATATATTCATTATTTGAGAGAAAGGAAGGGAGGTAAAGAGAGAGAGAGAGCTCAAGCAGGGAGAGGGGCAGAGGGAAAGATTCTCAAGCAGGCTCTGTGCTAAGCATGGAGCCCAAGCTGGGGCTCGATCTCATGACCCTGAGATTATGACCTGAGCTGAAATCAAGAGTTGGGCACTTAACCAACTGAGCCACCCAGGTGCCCTTGCACACATTTCTTACTAATACTATGTGAGCAGCGCTAGAATTTCTAAGTTTGAAAACACACATCCATTATGCTGATGTTTCCAAACCCAATGGCTCTGGTCATCAATAAGACATCAGTCTCCCTCTTCTGCCTGCTTACAATCTGACATTCTGTATCCCAAAGCCATTATCAGCCACTGTACTTGGCACAACATCAATACTAAGTAGGAGTTAATGCTGAATCCCATCTTACGACACAGAAACTTGAGTATGACAACGTACCTGTTCTCTAATTTGGAAACAGGAGAATAAGAAAGATGTTCACACAGGTTACAAGTTCAACACAGAACATCTCATTCCCAAGCTGGAAATAAAAGTGTGTCCTAGCCCATAAGACCCTCAGAATTCAATAGTTAAATTGTTCTCTCCAGTGATTAAATGCATTATTTTTGTAGAGTAAAGGTAGAAACATTATAGCACTTTTCAAAAATTAAGAATGCCTCTCTGGTATTTTAGTTTGATCATTAGACCCCAGCTCAACCCACCCCAATATAATTAATCCACAAACACCAGGGCAAATTTAAACTATTTCCCAGATCAAATTTAATAGCAGAACAGTGGAACAGGAGGGCCCTGTGCAGTCCAGACTATATTACATTTAGAAAACATACTTCAGGACAACCACAACTAAGCTATGAAGTATTATCATAAATATGTAATTAACAGCCATCCACACAAAGCAAAATAAATGAAGAAAAAAAACCCTACATTTGTCAGGGCTAGCTATTTGATTTATTTGTTTTCTATTTCTTGGCTATTTTCCAAAATTCAGCAATCCACAAACGGACTCACCCATCTCTAATACAAATTAGCTGGCTTCTCATTTGTGTTTCATCTTCTCTGCAGGCTATTTACTGAGCCTCTACGAATGACTCTTTAACAAGAATATCGTCAAAGCCGAGACCATAAAATGTATTCATCCAGGAAAGCAGGAAGATATAATTTTGTATTCACAGAAATCGGCATAGTTAAAGAAACTATCCCTTATCTGTGGAGCCGGTTGTTAAAATTGTTAAGGAAAGCCCTCGAATGGCTGCCTGAGAAGAGAAACTAGGTCACCTCCCTTGAATGAGACAAAACCAGCACATGTGAAACTCATCGACAGCCCCATCATTGCAGAGCTGGCCCCCTGACTCCATCTTTCGCCATCATCCCGGATAATGTTAGCTTAATTTACTCCTACAAAGATCAACCGAGCATCCACTCCGCACTTGATGACCTGCTACGGACTAAGACGCCCAGATAAAGGAGACTTCAGCCCTGGCCTCACTGGACTCACAGTCTAACACTCTGCCCTCCTCTTCTTCAACCTTCTCACAGAAAGAGTGTAATTCCCACTCCATTTTAACCACACACAGATCTTAGTACCTCTTTGCCAAGTATCGTTTCGTCCCCAGGGTTCCCTGTGCCTCCAAAACTTCCTTTCCTGCCATCTTGGCCACACTCTTGTGGCTACTAAACCTTCTCTACTCCCTCGCAGAGACCACAATAAACCTTCAACTGTTCTGTTTTCCTCTCAAGCCAAATGGCCAAGGACACTCATTCCAAGGAGGCCCTGTCCTACAATTAGACTCCCTCACCCCTTGTCCTGGTGTGCTAAATTATGAAAAACATGGCAACTGGCTCCACCACAATTCTTGTTCTTCAACTTCATTTGAGTCCTTGCTGTGCTCCCAAGCGCTTCTACTAACCTCTTAGTAACTTTCTGGTCACTTTCCACATGGTTGTTCCAAACTTTTTCTCTATTCCTTAACAGGTCCCTCTCTCCTCCCTGCCAACATCTAGGCAGACGACCAAGCTGGCATGAGGCTTCTGATCTTCTGGATGCAACTTCATCTTCCTCACCAACTGTACTTCCAGCCACAGTGTCCTCACCCAGGCCTGTCACAGAGGGAGGAGCACCCCGGCCATTCAGGGCTGAACCTTCCACACTGGTCTCCTGATGCAACTCTCCTGCTTCCTTCACAACCTCACTACAGCAGAAATACAGCAGAAATTCTCCTTCCCTGCACTTTTATTTTTTTTTTAATATTTTACTTATTTATTTGACAGACAGAGATCACAAGTAGGCAGAGAGGCAGGCAGAGAGAGAGGAGGGGAAGCAGGCTCCCTGCAGAGCAGAGAGCCCCATGCAGGGCTCAATACCAGGACTCTGGGATCATGACCTGAGCCGAAGGAAGAGGCTTTAACCCACTGAGGCACCCAGGCGTCCCTTCCCTGCACCTTTAGAAACTCTCTCGACCCACTCCTTCATGCAGTCTTTGGGCACACTTCCTGAAATCTCTTCTATTCCTGAAAAGGAAATCTCTCGGTCCTGCTAGCCTTCTGAACTGACAAGTCTCTTCCTTTATTTGCATCACCAAATTCAGAGCTACAGTCTTCTCCAATTTCATCTTACAAGTGAAGGAAGCACAGTTAAATGGTTACACAACGGTGTGTGCTACTATGGATAAAACATGCAAAGATAGGATTCCCTTTCTCCCAACACCCTGCCCTCTCCCCCAACATCAAAATTCTTTCTTTTCTTTTTTTTTTTCTTTTCTTTTCTTTTTTTTTTTTTAAGATTTTATTTATTTATTTGAGAAGAGAGAGAATGAAAGAGAGAGAGTAAGGGGTGGAGAAAAGTCAGTGGGAGAAGCAGCTTCCTGCTGAGCAGGGAGTCCAATGTGGGACTTGATCCCGGGACTCCAGGATCATGACCTAAGCCAAAGGCAGTCACTTAACCAACTGAGCCACCCAAGTGCCCCAAATTCTTTTTTTTTAATTGAAGTATAGTTGACATGTTATATTAGTTTCAGGTGTACAACATAGTAATTCAACAATTCTATACATTCCACTATGTTCATCTAAGCACAGTCACCATCTGTCATCATACAATGTTACTGCAATATTGTTGACTATATTCCTTGCACTTTACTTTTCATCCTCATGACTTAATTATTTTATAACTGGAAGTCTATACCTCTTAATTCCCCCTCATTTATTTTGTCCACCTCTATACCCCCTTTCTCTGGCAAACACTAGTTTGTTCTCTGTATTAATAATTCTGTTTGTTCGTTTGTTTTGTTTTTTTGGATTCCACATATAAGTGAAATCATATAGTATTTGTCTTTGTCTGACTTATTTCGCTTAGCGTAATATCCTCTAGGTCCATCCATTTTATAGTTAGGTAACAGCCCATTTTATACATAGCTATAGATACAGATACAGATATAGATACCATATATATCCTTTATCCATTCATCTATCGATAGACACTTGTGTTGCTTCTGTATCTTGGCTATTGTAAATAATGCTGTTACAAATATAGGAATGCAGGTATCTTTTTGTATTAGTGTTTCCATTTTCTTTGGGTAAATGCCCAGTAATGGAATTACTGGATCATACAGTATTTTCCATCCTCCATACTGTTTTCCACAGTGGTTACACAAATTTACATTCCTACCAACAGAGCACAAGGGTTCCTTTTTCTCCAAATCCTCACCAAAACTTGTTATTTCTTGTCTTTTTGGTATTAGCCATTCTGACTGGTGCAAGGTGATATCTCATTATGACTTCTATCTTGCATTTCCCTCATGATTAGCGATGCTGAGCATCTTTTTGTATGTCTGTTGGGCATTCATATGTATTCTTTGGAAAAATCCAAGTACTCTGCCCATTTTTAATTGGATTACTTGGGGTTTTGACCAGTGCCCAAATTCTAATCTTAACTGTACCATATCATTTTCCCACCACCAGAACTTGCCCCTAAGACAAGAGTAGAATTTTGGTAGAGGATCTGGACTTCTGAACTGGCATGAGCAGACATAAATATCTAATATCTATGATCTGCTTTACTACTATTTGTTCAAAGCCATTTTTCTTCTTGCAATTCCTCTTTGAAATGCATGTGTATGTGTGTGTGGTTAATATTCCTTCCACATTTACTCCAGTTGTATGTCCAGCTCCCAGAGAAAATGCAGCCCACAACAAAAGTTGCTAGACCACACTCTGAAAAGGACAATAGCTCATAAATGAGCCCCCACCACTATCATGCTGTTATATATCAAACTGTGCCTATTGCCAAAGGCTGTTATTACATGTTCAAGATAAAATCTTTGCGTAATAATTGCCTGTCTCCTCTGCCTCCCCAGACCATCTAGGAAATGGCTAAATCCCAAGATTAGCTTTTGGCTGCTGATTTGGGAGTAAGAACTTTTACAGAGCATCAGCCTTGTTACTCCACTTCTAATACCCACATACAAAAAGTTTCATCTGCTGCACTTGGTACTCTGAATTTTCATGAGACCACAAAGGAAAATCCACAATCGAATTAAAAATATTCCAAGTCATGATGATCTGCTTAATAGCTTAAACTTGTTAACCTATTCACAAGAAAAAGAGGCTTGTAACCTACTCAAGGAGACTCTATTATTGTTCACCGATAGCTGGTGTCTTTCCTGCTTTTTCAAGGATATAAGAACAGAAACAGCATGTCACCTGGGATGAAAAAAAATTTTTTTACGATTTTATTTATTTATTTGACAGACAGAGATCACAAGTAGGCAGAGAGGCAGACGGCTGGGGGTGGGGGGAGAGAAGCAGGCTCCCTGCTGAGCAGAGAGCCCAATGCAGGGCTCAGTCCCAGGACCCTGGGATCATGACCTGAGCTGAAGGCAGAGGCTTTAACCCACTGAGCCATCCAGGTGTCCCGGGGTGAAAGTTTAAAGCGCTACACATACTTCACCAGGCCCTCTGTCCTCCACCACTGGAACTGGACTAGGAAGCAAGGCGCCTATGGTATAAAATTTAGGAAACACTCATTCTCAAGGTCACATGAATGGAGGGTTAGGGTTAGCACTTGCATGACCCCAAGAATGAGTGCCAGAGGTTCCTTGCAGGCCTCACCCTGGAGCCACCACTGCCAGACAGTGGCTATCCCATCAGCCTGGATCCTCAAGGGAAGATGTTATCAACATGAAGCCACCCAGCCACACACATGGATATGGGCTAAGAACAATAAGTTGTGGTTAAATCATTGAGAACTGGGGGTTATCTGTTACTGCAGCATAATTTACTCACATACACCCATTTTCCCAACATTACAAATAAGAAACAACCAATTTTAGGAGGAGGAAATTACATTTTTACAGAACATAGAGGAAAAGACATGAACAGGGCAGTTAGGCGTGCCTAGATCTGTACCCTAGACCTATTATTTGCCAGCTAAGTGACTTCATGTAATTCATACGAACTCCTGAGGTTCTGGTTGTAAAGTGTGACTCAAGATGCCTTCCTAGATTTTTTTTCAGAACTAGAACTAATGAAGATACTTAGACAAAGCTCTTGGCACAATCTATGACCTCCACACTTGGCAATGGTCATTTTTCTTATATAAGGATTTCCTAATCCCAACCTCCTTAGAAACGACAGCATGAGGCTGATCCTGCACAGTGGCTCAACGTGTCCTCAGTGATAGAGGCCTCGGTTGTCTGTAAGTTACCCACGCAAGGAATACACCCTCTACGGCCTTTTCTTCTTACTTTTCCTCTCTCCCTGCTCCCTTAATTCTATTTCTCAGGAGCACCTCCCCAAAATTGTCTTTTGGAAAATCAAGACAGATTTATATGTCTTGAAATCACAATGGTCTCCCTCACGGCTCAAGATTTCCTTGCTCCTCTGGCCCAGTCACAAACATGAGTTTCATGAGCCAATCTAAACTGTTTTAGTAGAAACTTATTATGTTGTGGGTCAGGGATGAAGATCATTACCTCAAGGCCCTCTGTGTGTTATTAAGAATAATGCGTGATGTAGCGCCTTTCCTCGGGAAGCAGAATATGCTGCCTATATATTATCTCATAAATCCTCACGGCAGCCCATGAGGCGGCACAGGGGCCGAGGGCGGCTCCGCCCATTCCACCTTCTCCCTTCAGCTCCCACTCTCAGATGGAAAGGTTCAAAAGCAATTTAAAAATTAAAACTTCTTTACCAAAATCAATCATGAGAGGTTTTCCAGATGCTATTTAGAACGTCCTTTCAAAATGTACAATTATTCCAGTCCCTTCACGCCAACACAGATTAAAGTAAGACCGAAAATCAATAGGAATCTATAAACACAATCCACATGCTCCTCTCAGAAGCTCCTGAAACAATGGAAACAATGCTATTCTGTTTTCCCACCAGCCTTAAAAGAGGATGACCCAACTATGTCTTAGAGCAGAGACTGACAAACTTTTTCTGCAAGGAAGAGGAAAGTAAATATTTTAGGCTTTGGGGGCCATATGGTCTCCCTTGCAACTGCTCAGCTCTGCTGTCGTAAGCACAACAGAGGCCACAAGTAATACATAAATGAATGGGTGTCGCTCGGTTCCAAGAGAACTTTACTTGTGAACAGCGATGTTTGCATTTCACATAATTCTCACATATCATGAAAGAGTTCTTTTGATTTTTTTCAATCATGAAAAAAATGTAAAAGTCATTCCAAGATCGGTTTCTATAGGACTGCAAAAAACAGCAAGAAGGATTTGGTCTAGAGGTTATAGTTACCCAATCCTTTAGCTGGGAGGCCCAAATGGGAGTTTTTGAATCTTCAGAGCAGATGATCTCCCCATTTTCACCCTCCCTGAAGTCTTTCTCCATATTCTTTCTTTGTTTTTATCATAGGCAAGAAGGCATGTGAATGGATCAATATACAGGCAAGTGTGCACACACACACACACACACACACACACACACGAGAATGCACTTACTTACAGAATAAGTCTACTGTGGAAACTGACCTCCCTAAAGCTGAAAATCCAATGACTAGAAAGCCCGACTTTATCATCATGCCTCTCGTTGCCTTTATATTTCAGGTGCCCCTTGCTCCATTCCTGGGCAAGCACAGTGAAGAGTGCCTCATCCTCAAGTCCATTTAGCTCATCCTTGGTTTCCTACTTCACCTGGCCAGTCTCCCCCTGGCTCTCCCATTCTCCAAGATGCCTTAAACCTGATGAATTCAATATGTACTCATTAAGGTCTCACTCTATGCCAGGTTCTGTGCCAGGCACAATGGAGTATGGTGACCACAGAAGCACAGAAGACATGGTTAACTGTGGAGCATGATATGGGGGAACACAAGGCTCCGAAGGGGAGATTATGCTTAAGTTGTGTTTTCTAAGAGACCAGAAGCTCTTCAAGTGAATTGTTTACCATTACACAGATCTTCTCTGGAAACTTTCCTGGATTGACCTCTCTCAAACTGTAGGTGCCCTATGTGCTCTTTCCTGGTGACTAACTGCTACTGTCTGAAAGTTTATGCCCCCTAAAATTCATGTTGGAATCCTAATCCCCAGTGGTGATAGTGTTGGGAGGTGGTGTCTTTGAAAGGTATTTAAGTCATAAGGAACCCTCATGTATAGGATTAATGTCTTTTTAAAGAGGCCCCAGAGAGCTCGCTTGCCCATTCTGCTATGTGAGGACACAAGGAGAACCCTGTGACCCCAAAGAGAGCTCTCACGCAACCATGCTGACACCTTGATCTCGGACTTTCAGAGTCCAGAACTCTGAGTAAGAAATTTCTGTTGGTTATAAGCAACTCAGTCTGTGGTATGTTGTTATAGGAGCCAGAACAGACCTCAACATCAGCTGTGTGGCTAAAAGTTCTGAAAATCCTTGTTAGTTTCTCATGGAGCAATGGAAAGTTACAAGGTGGAAGATCAGACCATCCTAAGTTTGGAGTCAACTCTTGTCACTTACTGTCTATGTGGTATTGAGCAAGTTACTCACTTGAGTGTCAGTTTTATGATATGACACAAACACACAAAATTGTTAGAAAAAAATCATGACACGTATGGAGTGCATCGCACATCTTAGACATCTAACATACTTACTATATCACACTCTTAAATAATTGCCTTCCAACAGGAAGGGAGAGGCCAGGCTGAAGTGAGGTCCCTAACAGTGGCCATCTCAACACTGAGCTGGGTCTTTGGGTAGACGCATTTGGAAAGAACTCTCCCTCCCATAAATACAAAGCAGCTCACTTATTTAGAGACCTAAATAAGTCAGAGGACACCTGAGATGTGTCAGTTGGCGGATTCTATTTTGTGGAATGAACCACATCTAAATGTACTTTGTTTTTCGTACATTTATTGAGTCATTGAGTCATTAAGGACAGGAACATTTACACCGCAAAGAATTAATTTTGTCTAAAATCTGTTTCTTAAAAGCTGAAACCAGTGCACCTGGGTGGCTCAGTCCATTAAGCGTCTGCCTTAGGCTCAGGTCATGACCCCAGAGTCCTGGGATGGAGCCCGGCATCAGTTTCCCTGCTCAGTGGGAGCCTGCTTCCTCCTCTCTCCCTCTGCCTGATGCTCCCCCTACTTGTGCTGTCTCTCTCTGTCAAATAAATAAATAAAAATCCTTAAAAAAGAAAAAAAAAAGGCTAAAACCAGTCATACATGAAATCAGCATATACGCTGATTAATAGTAACTTTTATATTTCATTTTTAACTTGTAAAAAGGCCACAGACAAAGCCCAACACAGATCCTTTCTGTTGTCTGAAGTCACTCTGTCACTAAATAAAACTCTTCCTTAATGACTTCGAATACTTTACTGTTGCTTCAGGGAGAGGAACCTATTTCCAAGGAGAGAGCTCTGTATGGAGGACACTACATATACGGTGTGCTGTTTCCAGTGGAGAAGGAAGGCGCGTGGACGTAAACCGAGCATTAACACTCCAAGCTGCTGTCTACCTTGCACATTGGCTCTGAACGTATGCTCCACACAGCCTCCTCCAAGGAAGGTCCATCTCGCTGCCTGGCTCCCGGGCACTGTCAGAGCCCATTTTCGTGGTGATCCATAACTCAGCTGGGAATTCATCTATGTCTGTCAGTAGCACGATGAATTTGAAAAACATTTCTCTGAACTGTCACGACTGCCCAAGGATCATTACGCTGACATCCTCTCTACATAGAGCGAGTGCATGTGCTCTACACGGAGGAGACCCACATACCACAGTTCCCAATAAAGAGCAAGTCTGAAAAGCATTTATCGAGAGGAAAAGAGCCCCAGCAGTAAAATATTCCCAGGAACCCAATGCCACTGCCAAGCTAAATCTCGGTTTTCTTTCCAACAGGCCAGAGACCCATGACCCCTTCCCCATCAGGATGCTCAAAACAAAAGCTCCTCATATCAGAAGATCTCCACCACGGGCTCTGTGAAAGCCATCCAGTTCTGGGTTATCTTTATTCCTCAGTTTGCTGCCACGCTGTCTAAGAAAGCTTGCCTGTGTCCTCACATTACAGGCTAGGGATTCAGAACCATAGGCTCGGACAATGTCCATCTCAAGCATCAGGCAGCTGAAGCCACCGCTTGTCAGGGACCTGAACCCCTCACTAAAGCAGAGGTAAACACACAACACTGACACTTTGAAATCACACCCCGGTGATCCTCAACCAGAGCTGTGTTCCAATTTCAGGGCTGCTGTAGTTGGCTGTACAGAGCACTCTTTCATGGAAGTCATATTTGGTCATTTTTCTATTACGGGGAAAAATACCCAGAACATGACATTTACTATTTTAAAGCATATAATTCAATAGCATTAAGTATATTCACAGTGCTGTGCAGCCATCACTACTCTCTAGCTCCAGAATTTTTACACCATCTCTAAATGGAAACCCCATACTCTCAAATAAACAAATAAATAAGTAAACCTTAAAAAAAAAAAAATAGAGGGGGTTGGTGCCTGAGTGGCTCAGTCTATTAAGCATCCCGCTCTTGATTTTGGCACAGGTCATGATCTCAGATTCGTGGGCTCAAGTCCCACCTCAGGCTCTGCGCTCAGTGGAGAGCCTGCTTCTCTCCCTCTCCCTCTGCCCTTCTCTGCATGTGCTCTCCTCTCTCTCTCTCTCGCTTTCTCTAATAAACAAGTAAATCTTTTTAAAAAGATATTAATAAATAGAAATCACACACCCATTAAGCAGTCACTCTCTCTCTCTCTCCCCGATCCTAAGCCATTGATCTGCTTTCTATCACTGTGGATTTGTCTGTTTTGGACCGTCCTATGCATAGATTCCCACAATACGTAGCATTTTATGCCTTTGATGGATTCCCCTCTGTCACGGCTGTAATCCACCTGGTCCCATTGTTACTGCCCACCCTCACCTTAACATCAGGGCTGGTCCACCGGCGATGGTCCATTTTACCAATGTCAATTTGTCTAGGCTACAGACTCCCATTCCTCATCAAACACTAATCTAGGTGATGCCATTCTGTAGACGTGAAGGAGTCTATCTCGGTTAGAAGGCATTAAGAGCATGAGAGACTATGGACTCTGAAAAACAATCTGAGGGTTTTGAAGGGGCAGGAGTGGGAGGTTGGGGGAACCAGGTGGTGGGTATTGGAGAGGGCTCTGATTGCATGGAGCACTGGGTGTGATGCAAAAACAATGAATACTGTTACGCTGAAAATAAATGAAAAAAAAAAAAAAAAAAAAAGAGCAGAGCCTGAGGATGAAGACCATCCACCCCAGGACAGCAGCTCCAGCTCACGCCAAGAGTGCTAGCCTGCCCTTCCTGACAGCCTACCCTATGGATTTCAGATGTGCCAGCTAGTCCCCACAACCATGTAAGCTAATTTCCTGGAATACGTCTCTTACTATGTATCTCCCACTGGTTTTGTTTCTCTGGTTGGAACCTGACTGATAGAGGAAGAAAAGAAGAAACGTAAATACCTAGTATTCCAATTTGTCTAGTCCACTGAAGCTGCCTTCCTGAAAGTTAGTGCTTATCTTAATGATCTGTCTTAAAGTTTGTTTTAGATAGTCATTTGCCCCTACACCCCAGTCAGTACTAATTACCATTAAATTAATTACTATTTAAAGGAGGGAAAAGGACTTATTCCATCTGTATCCTAGGTTCAGACTCATACTTGCTGACTAGGTATCTGGCCAATATTGCACACAACTTGTCAAAGAAGTAAGGAAGCCCTGGTCTCAGAGCTCCGAGACCCCCTCTGGGTTAGCCTCACAATGCTAGGAGACCTGTAGAGCATGGCCATGGATGCCTTGACTACTTGGACCTTTACTATAAGTATAATAGATAAGAAACTACCTGCATACTACTACTTGGGTCTCCCCTCTGACAGAATAGCCTAACATACTTTTTCCAGCTCATTTTTATCTATAGAAATCCTTTAAAATTCACCTCAAAGATGATCTACTTGATAGTTCACCCCAAGTTCCCAAATTAAATTTAATGTGAAGGCTTCCCCCCTTTGAACTCCTACAACATTCGGTGTCTCTCTTAAGGCCACTGAGCACATGCTGCCCTTGATTCTCACTGTCCGTGTTTTGGTGCTTTGTCTTCCCCCATTAGACTGGGGGCAATGCACCATTCATTTTAAGATCCTATAAAGACTAGCACAGTGTTTGCTAAGAAGTGTCTGTTTGCTGAAGTAAACTGAGTCCTAGGAGTCTAGGGAGAAATGGGAACCAAAGAGTCCATCTTGAATCCATTGGGGTCAGAACTAGGTTTTCCATTATTCTTTTTTTCATTCATTCTGTCCCCCAACTCCCTCCCAAACGTTCTCCCTGCCCCTCATTTTTTTTAAATTTTTTAATTTTTTTAATAAACATATAATGTTTTATTATTAACCCCAGGGGTACAGGTCTGTGAATCACCAGGTTTACACACTTCACAGCACTCACCATAGCACATACCCTCCCCAAAGTCCATAACCCCACCACCCTCTCCCAACCTCCTCCCCCCAGCAACCCTCAGTTTCTTTTGTGAGATTAAAAGTCTCTTTTGGTTTGTCTCCCTCCTGATCCCATCTTGTTTCATTTATTCTTTTCCTAGCCCCAAAACTCCCCACGTTGCATCTCTACTTCCTCATATCAGGGAGATAATTTGATAGTTGTCTTTCTCTAATTGACTTATTTCGCTAAGCATGATACCCTCTAGTTCCATCCACCTCCTGGCAAATGGCAGGATTTCATTTCTTTTGATGGCTGCATAATGTTCCATTGTATATATATACCACCTCTTCTTTATCCATTCATCTGTTGATGGACATCTAGGTTCTTTCCATAGTTTGGCTATTGTCTGTCCCTCTGTTTTATCAATGCTAAAGGAACTCCATAGTTTCCATGGTCTAAATGAAACTCTTCCTGGGAATGACAGAAAATGGGGGGATTCAGGAAGGTCAGGTAAGGATGATTCTAGGCCCACATATTTTCCCATTCCTTTAATTATTCCTTTCCATCATGTGTTTCTCATACTGCTCCTTGCCCCATTTAAAGATGAATGTTGTCATCTCTTTCTTGGGATATGTGGTCAGGGGAAGTCAGTGGTCAACACAAAGGAGTTGAGAAAACAAGGGAGAAGATTCTTTTATTGGCTATACTATTGCCTTGAGTCTGGATTCTGTCCTTTTCTCTTCAACCATCTGGGCTGAGCACTGACCAAGTCTGAATCTGTGACTGTACGTTTCAAGCAACCACATTTTCCATTCCTTTGCTATAGCATGTTTCCCCCTGTTATAAAAGCTACATGTTGGGCGCCTGGGTGGCTCAGTGGGTTAAGCCGCTGCCTTCAGCTCAGGTCATGATCTCAGGGTCCTGGGATCAAGTCCCGCATCGGGCTCTCTGCTCAGCAGGGAGCCTGCTTCCTCCTCTCTCTCTCTGCCTGCCTCTCTGCCCACTTGTGATCTCTCTCTGTCAAATAAATAAATAAAATCTTTAAAAAAAAAAAAAAAAGCTACATGTTAACATGAGCATTTTACAGATGCTACACTTGTCCCACAATCTCTCACATTCTCTTTATTATTATGCCTACCATATTGCATTTCATTATCTCTTAATTTGGTACATCTGTGTAATTGAACTATATCAATGATACCAAGATGAAAATGTATCTTTCTCTATCATATTTTCCTTATTAAAATGAAATTGTGTGTTGGCTTTCCCTTTGCAGTAAAATACATGAATCCTTACATCAGATTAACAACATATTCAATGATTGTTCTACTCATTCATTCTGGGTGGATGTTGGTCGGGAAGAGTCTTTTCACTAATTTCAGGCACAAAAAATGTCTCCAGCACTTAAGATGTGCTACCGTTATTTCTGAGGATGGGTCTTTGGAAGGCTTTTGGGGAGGGGAGGGACTCTTTTATTTAAAGAAATTTTATTTGAGCCTTAGTGGCTCAGTCAGTTGGGCATCTGCCTTCAGCTCAGGTCATGATCTCAGGGTCCTGGAATCAAGCTCTGCATAGAGATCCCTGCTCAACATGGAGACTGCTTCTCCCTCTGCCCCTCCCCATGCTCGTGTGTGTGCTCTCTCTCTCTCTCTCTCAAATAAATAAAATCTTTAAAAAATACACAGAAATTTTATTTTTATAAGATTGATCCTCTGCTTCCCACCCTCTCTCTCTCTGCCTACCTCTCTGCCTCCTTGTAACCTCTTTCTGTCAAATAAATAAATAAAGTCTTAATAAATTTTTATTCTCTTTGCTAGAAATTATTGCAGGAAGGGGGGTCACATCTGATCTGTACTTTTATAGGCTATTAAACATACATTGGATACTTGAAGAGCGTCAATAGAGGAATTACCAGACAAGAAGCAATTGTTAATGAAGCCCAAATGTGATTGTGAAAAGGTAATTTAGTTTCAAGTGACTCTGGTGGTTGGCAGAGTGTCTGGGTCAAGGAAGCTACGTTGATCTGGACACTGCCCTATGCATAGACAGCACCTAAAGAAACCTGTGGCTTCTAGTGCCCTGTCTTAGAAAGACATGGGCAACTTGTAATACAATCAACCCAAGAGACCAGTGTGACTATGTAAAGGAACTCTGTCATGTGCGATACGACCAGGGGATGTGGAATGTTGTGGACAAAGAAGAGAAGATATTGTGAGGAAAGAGAAAGTCAAGAGCTATAATCCAAGGCTTGTCAGGATGTCCTTTCAAAGACAGATTAAACATTTTATGTGTGGCCACAGAAAGCAATTTAGTGATGAATGAGTAAAAATCAGAGAGAAGGGGGCTTTCTATTAATCAGGTACATTGAACATTTTATAAGCAATGTATTTCTCTGTTAAGCAAAACTTTACTTGTATAAAATGACAGTTTACTTTGATCACTAAAGATTTAGCATCCCAACTGAGATGTGCTTTCATTATTAAATACACACAAGATTTTGAAAACTTCGTTTGAAAAGAGTATATAAAAGATATCATTAATAATTGTTTTTACCAATTGTATCTGGAAATAATAGCTTGGATCTGTTGAGTTAAACAAGATACGTCATTAAAATTAATTTCACCTGTCTCTTTTTACGTTTTTTAATGTGGTTACTAGAAAATATGAAACTACATATGTGGTTTGTATAGTATTTGGGTGGGCAGTGCTGATCTAGAGATGGGCTCTGACCATGACCTTCATCCCCTCAACTGGATACAACATCACAATTTAAAAAGTGCAGCACACAAGCCTATGGAGAGATGATTTTTTTTCTTTAAACTTCAAAAATTTAGGGAAATGCCAACTAAAACAATGAGATATCATTTTATACATACAGACTGGCCCGAGGGGGTAATTTGAAAAATGAGACACCTGAGCGTATCAGTAGGGACAAGAGGATGCCAAGAGCTCCTGCATGGCTGGTGGTCATGTGTCTGGGAGCAGCCAGCCTGGACAGCAGACTCACCCAATGTGGTCAAAGTCATGTGTTCCTTACAGACCACCGTTTGTCAAATAACCCCTCCCCTCACACCAGGTTTATCAAGGGAGGTGGACAGAGTGTTCACCATGGGGTGATCTGGTGTGCTGGAGATCCAGGGGCAATCTGGAAGTCTGTCACCAGCTGAAATGTGGTGGGTACTACTCTGGAGTCCCATGTAGCCGGCAGCAAGAACAGACCCGAGTACATAAGGCCACACAGAGGGATCTTCACGACCCATTGCTGCATGAAAAAAATGCTTTAAATTAGTAAGTGGATAATAGAAAGAGAAAGAAATCTATAGCAAAATACCACTGACTGAAACTAAAAATACAGGAAAACTAAAGAGAAAGCACTTTTGGCAGGGAGGGGGTGGGGGAGAATCCACACAAACAAAAGGATTCATACTAGACTCATTCTAATGGTTTGTCCCCGGGAAGGCAATGGGAGTGGGAAATAAGGAAAAAGGGATTAACTAGAAAAAATACACAGGGGCGCCTGGGTGGCTCAGTGGGTTAAGTGTCTGACTCTTGATTTTGGCTTAGTTCATGATCTCAGCCCAGGTCATGATCTCAGAGTCCTGGGATGGAGCTCATTTGCGAGTCTCCACGAGGATTCTCTCTCTCTCCCTCTGCCCCACCCCTGCTCACCTTCTCACAGGCCCTCTCACTCTCTCTAAAAGAAATAAATAAAACTGAAAAGAAGGAAGGAATGGAGGGAGGGAGGAAGGAAAAAGAGCGAGCACATAAGAGGAGAAAGGCACAGAACCAAGCCTTGCTTTTCCACCTGGTGTCCACAGACAAGTCACATAACCTCTCTGAGCTTCCATCACATCCTCACCAAATAATAAAATCCCCACTGGACAGAGTTAAGGAAAGTGAACGTGCAGTGTGTGAGTTCCCCTGCACAGCGCTGGTATATCCCAGGGCTCCTTAAATGAAAACAGCTATTATCACTTGGAGTCCATGCAGGTTCTGCTCACCCCTTGAAGCAGATCCTTCCTCTTCTGTTAGGCACTGATGCTCACGGCTTATTTAATCTCTGGCTAACCAGGCGTCAATGGAGAAAACAAGGGGCCATCATTCAGATGTGGGGTAGTTATAAAGGATGATCCTTTTTCTCACAAGAATCACTCTCACTTTGCAAATACTTCTTGCATCCAGAATGTGTTCTTTATTTATGGACAGATGAATAATTTATCGCTGTTATCTATCAGGAACACAGACCTAAATTAAGGCCTGAGGAAACGTAAATAAAAAGAACTAACATGATTCAGTGACAGAATATTAAGAAGTTCTGAGAAAACTGGGATCCCTCCCATACATCCACTGCTCATCTCCTCTCATCCAACATCACACAACAGCACTGCGTGCCCTAATTTACTCCTCTTTGGTGCCATGGCCTATGAGCTCAGGAGCTTTTAAAATGTGAATTCCTCCAACATTGGCTACTGCTAAATATCTTACACTTCCTCACAGAGTGGCCCATAGTGTGCTATATTTCTCTCTCTTTCAGACTCTCTCTCTCTTTAATATAAAATGGAGAAAATGCCTGGCTTCGTGAACATGTCAGACCTCTTAGTGCTCCCTCACAAGGACATGACAAACAGACATCAGTGAATTTCAACCGCTTGAGAGCCTCTCAGAGGCATCCAGAACTGCAGAGGGAAAAACAGCGTTTCTGTGCCACTTTCCCAGGCTCCTCTCACTCCCAGCTGAAATAGAGTACCTACCCAGTGCAGTTAAAGACCTGCTCCTGCTCAACGGCAGCTCATCTGTTCTTTTTTTTTTTTTAATAAACATATCTTTTTATCCCCAGGGGTACAGGTCTGTGAATTGCCAGGTTTACACACTTCATAGCACTCACCAAAGCACATACCCTCCCCAATGTCCATAACCCCAACCCCCTTCTCCCAACCCCCCTGCCCCCAACAACCCTCAGTTTGTTTTGTGAGATTAAGAGTCACTTAT
>NC_081560.1:86496787-86536762 GCF_022355385.1 Mustela nigripes | reverse complement strand
TCCTCTGGAATTCTGCTGTTCTCCTTGGTATTGAAACCACACTCCTTGGTAGGTGAACTTGGTCTTGGCTGGGTTTCTTGTTGATCTTCTGGGGGAGGGGCCTGGTGTAGTGATTCTCAAGTGTCTTTGCCCCAGGCGGAATTGCACCGCCCTTACCAGGGGCTGAGTAATCCGCTCAGGTTTGCTTTCAGGAGCTTTTGTTCCCTGAGCGCTTTCCATAGAGTTCCGGAGGACGGGAGTACAAATGGCAGCCTCCTGGTCTCCAGCCCAGAGGAGCCGAGAGCCCGCCCCCCCCCCTCAGTGTGCCCTCAGAGAACAGCACCCAGTAACTCCCTGACTTCTGGCCGCGCTCTGAGCTCACCGAGCCTGTGGCCAGTTCAAGGTAACCCCGAGCTGTGCTTACTGTCGGCTCTGTCTCTGTAGCCCTTTTCCCGTTCCAATACCCGCAAACTCTGCGACACTCTGACACACCCCCGATCCTTCTGTGACCCTGCGGGACCTGAGGCCATGCTGACCCTGCGTGGGCTTCGCCCCGTTTTAGCCTCTGGAGCAATGTCCCTCAGCAGAACAGACTTTTAAAAGTCCTGATTTTGTGCTCCGTTGCTCCGCCGCTTGCCGGGAGTGGGCTCCTACCCCCGGAGTCTATCTTTCCATCGCTTTGGATTCACTTCTCAGCCAGTCCTACCTTTCAGAAAGTGGTTGTTTTTCTGTTTCCAGAATTGCTGTTCTTCTTCTCTTCGATCTGCTGGTGGATTTGCAGGTGTTTGCAATCTTTAGATAAGCTATCTAGCTAATCTCCTGCTAGCTGAAGTAGTCTCAGCCTGCTACTTCTCTGCCATCTTGACTCCTCCTGGACCGTTTTTAAACAGGGTGGGAGCCTCACAGGTCATTGAAAGATTAGGGAGGAGCACGTGACTGGTTCTCCCTGGACCCTGCCCACGCCCACTGGACCCCGCCCACATCCACTGGACCCAGACTCTTGGCTGGAGACTTGGTGGTGGGCACACATGACCCATGCTACATGGAGAGAGAAGAAGGAAGAAAACTCTGCCCCTGGAGAAACAGGCTTAGATGTCTTCTGCCTTTTCATCTTCCCTTTGTATGATAAAATGCTTGTGGATAAGTGAAATCTCAACAGGACCTAGCACAAGATTTTTTAAAAGTTGTCAGGGTACAGGAGCTCCCATCTGCAGGACAGATTAGAAGGATGTGGAGGGGAATCAGTACCCACCAAGGAGACATGCACCGTGTGTGAGGCCGGGGGGTTACAGGGGTGGGGCTGGATGACACAAATGGGGCTGCAGCAAAGAAATGCAGAATGCACTCAGGGAAGGCGACTTAAAAAAAAAGAGAGGAAATTACCGGGAATAACAGTGATAGCAACGAACATTTATGGAGTTCTCACCATGTACTTGATACTAGTCTAAGAATTTTACATGTACTCTGTAGGTAAAATGCTTACAATACAAATATAAAAGTGATACGTTACTTTGTTTCATTAATTCATTTTGTGCTAGATCATACCAGAGAAAAGGAGAGGACAGACTTGCCCTTACAGGATGTAGAGAAGAAAGGGACAAGAGTCAGGGAGGAGAATACATGCAAAAAAAGTATTGTCTTATGGAGCAGAGCTTTCCTAACACTTGGCAAATGAGAGACTCAGTGTATCCTTACAAGTTGCCAATGTTGTTGCTATCTGGAAAGATTTAAGTTTATTCACAAAGACTTGGGATTCGTTTTCCATGTTTGGTCAAACAATTAACATTGAAAAACTAGATTCATAAGACTGTTTCTTGAGTCTGGAAGTAAAAATGTTAGACCATGGGTTAGTCTATTTTCATCTTTATTTTCTTCTAAAAATGTTATCCTGACTTTACATTTGATGACTTCTGATCCAATGGGATCATCTCGGTGTTTATAAATGGAAGAGGACCATGGAAAGCAGAAAGATTTTTTCCAACAAATGGGATCCTGTGATCCCATTAAGACAAGGTTAATCATACAAAGGTAAGATCTGTTTTATGTTCCCAACTCTGCAACCTCCAAACCTGATAATATCTGCAAGAGAAATGCAATGGGCTCTGACGGCACAAAGGAAGAGGTATAGGAACTGAGCAAGAAAGGTGACCTCACAGCAAGTGCAGGGAAGGCTGAAGGGATGTAGGACAATCAGGAAGAGATGGAATGTCTGTGGGTGCCTGCCATTTTCTTTGGCACCAAACATGTCAAGGATGATCAACGATCTCTGTTTCAGGGCCCTGTACGTTTCTCCCACTGTTGGGCTTGCTCCTCTCACTTCCCTGTGTCTTCCTTCTCATGGGTCTCTTCTTAAATGATGTCTTTCACTCATCATCACCATCACCCTGCTTTCCCCAGAGCACTTATCACCACCTGATATATTATATACTTTACTGTTCGTCCCTGTCTGCCCCCAGCCAAATGCAAGCTCTGTGAGGTCAGAGAACCCATCCATTTGGTCCACTCCCATAGCGACAACTCTCGAACAGTACCTATCACTCTGCAGGGGCTCTATAAATATCTGTGGAATGAATGAATGAATCTCCCATTCAGTCTTTAGTCATTAGTCTTGCCCTTGATCCTTCACTTTAACAGCCAACTCATCAACTGTCAGTACTAATCCTTTTATTTATTTTTTAAAGATTTTATTTATTTTCAGGAAGAGAACACAAGCAGTGGGGAGCAGCCGGCAGAGAGAGAAGCAGGCTCCCCACTAAGCAGGGAGTCTAATAGGAGGCTCGAACCCAGGACCCAAGCCCAGGGCAGACGCTTAACCGACTGAGCCACCGAGGTGTCCCAGTACTAATCCTTTTATTATTAATAGAAGGAAAAATAAGAAAGTGCAGCACAGTAGCTACGAGTATGGACCCTGGAACCACACCGCAGGGTCTCAAGCCTCGGTTCACTTCTCCCTCAACAGCACTATCCAATAGAACTTTCTCCAATGATAGAAAGCTTCTGTTCCACACCATCCAACACAGTAGCAATGACCCATATGGATGCTTGAAGTGTGCCTTAGTGTAATGGAGGAAGTGAATTTTTAGTCTAAATTTTGGAATTTAAATTAAGTGGTAGTAGCATGTGGCTGGAGGTTACTGTATTGGAAAGCCCAGCTGTAGCCATGTGATCCTGGGCTACATTTCCTAATCTCTCCATGCCTCCAACTCCTCCATTTCCATCAGCGAAATGGTGGTAGTAATCACCATAATAACAACACAGCAGCAGCAGCACAGCAGCAGCAGCCCACGGGGTTTAGTGAGGATTAGACTGGGCAATAGACAGAGCCCAGAAACAGCACCTGGTACATGGTGGGCTCCCTAATCACTAATGGCACTACTGTGGACAAAAGAAGCAGGCTTCGCAATAACACTGTATCCTCACTCAGACACAACACCAACAGGAATCCAACATATAAACAGACATAAGGAAATACAGGCAGTTTCAAAAAGCAAGATTATATCAAATACATGAGAAGTCAGAAAACTGGTAAATGTAAGGGACGTCTAGAATCGCATGCCAACAAGCTGACAATTTTAGTCGACTACAAATGTTACTCTTTAATAAAATACCAGTTACCATAGCAGCCAGACATCACAAAGTCATTTCAAAATCAGAGACAATGAGCATCTTCCTAAAAGAATCCTTGTGAACAGTGCAACTGAGCAATGTAAGGAAAAGGCTCCCTTGACTGGGGAGGGGTTTACCACAGAAAATAATTCATTCCCTAGCACTTGTCCCCAGTTTTCCAGATCTATTTTAGTACACCCAAGATTCTACACATTTTTCTTATTTCTGAGGATTTACTCATGTGTTTTTTTAAAAAAAAAACTCAGAATGGTGGGGCGCCTGGGTAGCTCAGTCAGTTAAGCATCCAACTCTTGGTTTCAGTTCTGCTCATGATCTCATGGGTTGTGGAATCGAGCCCCATGTCGGGTTCTTTGCTCTTAGGGAGTCAGCTTCAAAGGTTCTCTCCCTCTGCCCCTCCCCCAATGCATGTACTCGAGCTCTCTCTCTAAAAATAGATAAATACATCTTTTGTAAAAAAACAAAACAACAAAAAAAAAAACTCACAACAGGGAAAAAGGTAAAACAACTATTTTATAAGAAGAAAATGATTATGAAGTCTATTTTATGACACCACTTTCTTATTGCCCTGGGAAGCAGCAAACCGATGTTATTGTATTTAGAAGGAGACTTGAATTAATTTTTTGCCACTTTGTATTTTCTTCATTTTAGCCTCCAAGTAAAATGTTCTCTCCCTACCTATACAGGTTGTTTTCCTTTTTCTTTTTTAGGCATTTAGATTTTTCATCCTTCTCAGAGAATTGGAATGTCACGATTACTGCTGCTTCTGTCCCATGCCAGTCCGACCCTCTGTTTAGCGCCTTGACCTACTCTGCTCTCTGTGTCTTTTTCTTTTTCCTCTGTCCTCACAATCTTTCCACCTTGCTCAATGCTCAGATTTTATGGCTGTTTCAGTGAAGGCAGAGAACTAAAAGAATTCATTTTGGAAAATAATCTGTTTAAAAACAAGGTTTATATTCAAATGTGTTCAGTGTTTCCTCGGTTCTGTAACATTTGTATTCTTTGTGTTAAAGTTAAAAACTACAAACCATGGACCCATGTATCTGTTTTTAACAAAACATCTACTTTTCAATGCCAAATTTCTCTGGTCAAGGTGAGCCATTTAGAACGTGTCATTCCATATTCATATACACAAGATATCAAAGGATAATCAAGTTTGGTTCATAGTTCTTGACTTTGAAACTTGAAATAAAAATATGACTTGTTTTCTTTTTAAATATTGTATTTGTTTATTTGAAAGAGAGAGACACAGTGAGAGATGAACATGAGCAGGGCTATGGGAGAGGGAGAATTGAGCCCGATTCTGAGCCGAAGACAGATGTTTAATGACTGAGCTACCCAGGTGCCCCTAAAAAACAGGACCTGTTTTTGTAAGTAGAGCTTAAATCATATAGAAATTATAAGATCTCCAGTGGTATTGACTCTGTGGGAAAATCACTATGTTGACTCCTTCTCTACAAAGAGCTGAGAAATTTTCTTTATATCGGTTCCTAGGATAGAGCTTTGAGTTTTGGCATCAGTTTAAGACATTGAAAGAGTAGGCAAATTGTAGTGACAATCCTCCTGAGCCTAAATGTACAAGGGTGAATAAAACCACCATGATCTCTGCCCTGAGGAAGCTTCCGTCCAGAAGGCACAAGAAGCTTCAAATGCTAACTACTACCCTTCTTCTCTGAGCCCTAATGACATCATTCTTCAGATCCCCAATCTCCTTCCCAAAAGGAGCACTAAATCGGCACCCGCTGCAGGAAAAAGCCTTGGCTTCCTTCGTTCTGTTAGAAAATCCCCACAAAGGCCTACAATGGAAAAGACTAAAAATAGAAAATAAAAAATAAAAATAAAAAATAGAATAGCAATGAATTTACACCTTCAAAATGTACATGATTTCTTTTCTAGATTAAAAGAGAAATAATCTGAGGTCATATGGGGCTTTTAACAGAACAGCAATGTACTCTGTACTTCTTTTGTTCCTTCCATGACAGCTTTTCTAGTGATAATAATGACAACACTAATGACGCCCATACTCATTCTTAACATTTATGAGTGTCTTCTGTTTTCCAGATATGAGATGGGTTCTGTATTTATCCTCACTTTACAGATGAGAAAAACCAAGGTACAGACCATCTAAGGAACTGGTACAGGCTCATACAATGGAATGAAGCAGCCTCCACACAAATCCAGATGTTTTTATTTCAGAGCTTGTGCACTTCTCTAGCACGTTACAGCTGCCTCCTCATTTTTCTTTGCAGGAATTCAGAATTCTTTCCAAAACTAGGAAGAAAACCAATCATGAAAAAATCTTTACCATAAGAAATGTTTTAGGCTTCTAATACACATACGAGGTAAGCAATAGGGAAGGATAAATGAATGGATGAAAGAAAAAAAGGATTGAAAACCCAATGACAATATTTCTGTCATGTAATTTGATATTTTTATATTAAAACTATGAGGACGCTACATTAAATTCATATGCCACTGGAAGTGGAGACCCATTCTTTTGCTCCTACTACATTGTTCCTCTCAGAAAAACATGACACCTGGGTGGCTCAGTCAGTTGAGTGTCCAACTCTTGCTTTTGGCTCAGGTCATGATCTCATGGCTTTGAGATCAAGCCCCACATGAGACTCTGTACTGGGCATGGAGCCTGCTTGAGACTCTGTCTCTGTCTCTCTCCCTCTGGCCCTCCCCACTTCCTCTCTCTAATAATAGTAATAATAATAATGAGGAGAAGGAATAGTAGTTGTAGTGGTAGAAGAAAGAAAACTATGACACTAATTCTCTATGGGACATTCACAAGTTTTGAGTAGTAGATTCAGAAAGTATAATTAGTTTATATGCATTGACCTATAATCCTCTGATTGTTCCCCATTTCAGCAATGGCACTTGGAAGTTTAGAGGCCATGTGGCCACAGAACTAAGCAAAGTCAACTTAATATTATCCATGGGATCTGTATTTTGGGCAATGTAGCAGATCAGATGACCCCAAAAATACTCCCAAATAGAATACCTAAAAATGTTGGATAAAAATTCAAAACTTTTTTTTTCTCACATGCATGGCTGAGCATTGGTAAAGTAAGAGAAATCCCTTATAGGTATGAAAAAGACAAAACAAATACCCAGAGAAGAAAGTGAGCACTAAAGCCACTAATGACCTTGGTGCCATCCACTGATCATTAGTGATCTTGAGTATTTTCTGGTATTTTTAAAAATCTTGACAGAGAAAATGATATTATTACAACAGCAATTGCAAGAATAAATGGGAGCATCACTATGTGATTTTGCAAAAACATTCATATTTACTTCATATCAGACACATAGAATATAAAGTGTTAAATACTAAATATATTGAATGCATATTCAATATAAATATAAATATGTAATTTGAGCTATCTTTCATGAAGAACATATATATTTTTCATTTTGTGTCATGCTTGAGATGGTTGAATACAACCCTTCATCAAAAGTTTTAGTGATAGTCTCTACAAAAGTCTCACTATAGGTAAGGAGTTTTTTCATAAGTTTGTAGCCTATAAAAATTAATGAGCTTGGTAACCAATTAAGAAATTAGGAAAAGAACAAGAGAATAAACCTAAGGACAGAAATAGAAAGAAAACAACATAAAAATTTAAAGTAAAAATTAATGTTATCGAAAAAAGAAATGCAATGCAAAAGAACAATAAAGATAAATCTGGTTCCTTTTTATTTTATTTTTTTAAGATTTTATTTATTTATTTGACAGAGACAGAGACAGTGAAAGAGGGAACACAAGCAGGGGAACTAGGAGAGGGAAAGCAAGCTTCCTGCCGAGGAGGGAGCCCAATGCGGGGCTCGATCCCCGGACCCTGGGATCATGACCTAAGCTGAAGGCCAACGACTGAGCCACCCAGGCACCCCTGGTTCCTTTTTAAAAAACATAATATATCTGACAAACTTTTGGCAAAATGATCTAAAGAAAACAGAAGACACAAACAGTTCTAATACAATGAAAATAGTATGAAAAGCTCTATGCCAATAAATTTAACAACGCAGATGAAACAGACAAATTCTTAGAAAAATGTATCTTTAGGGGCACCTGGGTGTTAAGCAACTGCCTTCGACTCAGGACATGATCCCAAGGTCCTAGGATGGAATCCTGCATCAGGCTCCCTACTTAAGGGGAGTCTGCTTCTCCCTCTGCCTCTGCCCTTCCCCTGCTTGTGCTCTCACTCTCAAATAAATAAATAAATAAAATCTTAAGAAAAAAAAAAGGGAAAATATATCTGTATAAAGTAACTGAAGATGAAATTAAAAACATGACTGATTCTAAGACAATTAAAGAAATGTAATCAGTAGTTTAAAAATGTTCCTATAAAGAAACACCAGGCCCAGACAGTTTTACAATATAATTCTATTAAATACTCAAGGAAGGGGCACCTGAGTGGCTCAGTAGGTTGAGCATCTGCCTTTGGCTCAGGTCAAGACCCCAGAGTCCTGGGATCAAGCCCTGCATCAGGCTCCCTGCTCAGCAGTGAGCCTGCTTCCCCCTCTCCTAGTCCCCCTGCCCCTGTTCCTTTTCTCACTGTTTCTCTCTCTGTCAAATAAAAAAATAAAATATTTTAAATAAATAAATAAATACTGAAGGAAGAGATAATTCCAATTATACACAAATTCTTTCAAAGAATGGAAAAGGAGACTTTTTTTAAATTTTACTTATTTATTTGATAGAGAGAGATCACAAGGAGGCAGAGAAACATGCAGAGAGCCGGGGGGGGGGGAGCAGGCTCCCCACTGAGCAGAGAGCCCGATGTGGGGCTCAGTCTCAGGGTCCTGGGATCATGACCTGAGTCAAAAGCAGAGGCTTAACCCACTGAGCCACCCAGGCGCCCCGAGAAAGAGACTTTTAAACTACCTTTATGGATTTTACATGACACTGATACCTAAACTAGATAAAGATGTGTGACAATGAAAACAAATAAACAACCACACACACAAAAAAAACCCCCACAACCTTACTCATGAAAATACTTTGATACTCATGATAGGCGTGAAAGTTGGCTTTGCTTTCAAAATGCACTAATATTAGAAAATCCAGTATTATAACTATCTCATCGGTATTGATTAATTGATTAATTAATAATTGAAATCAAAAATTCATTTAACCATCTCAGTAGGTACTGAAAGTACATTTAATAAAATTCAAAATACATTCAAAATCTAAAAACTTCTTATCAATGGAGGAAGGAAAGTGAACTTTCTTAACCTAATAAATAGTATTTGCATCTCTTGGATACGTCATACTCAACAGAGAAATATTGAAAGCATGTCCCTTAAAAACAGAAACAGTAGGGTGCCTAGGTGGCTCAGTCGGTTAAGCATCTGCTTTCAGCTCAGGTCATGAATCCAGGGTCCTGGGATGGAGCCCCTCGTCTGGCCCCTTACTCAGAGGGGAGGCTGCTTCTCCCTCTCCTCCCCATTTGTGCTGTCTCTCGCTTCCTTTCAAATAAACGAAATTTAAAAAAAAAAAAAAAAGCCCAGAAACAGTAAAAAAACCAACTTGTGACTGGAGAACATGCACATTAGTGACAAAACTATAAGAAACGTAGGTTAATAACACAAAACTCAGGAAGTAACTACCTCTGGGCAGATATCATCAGGAAAGTGTTACACAAGTGTTCATTTTATTATTTTTCAAACTTTACACACAAAACCACACAGGCATGACACACAAACATAAAGTATATTATTCATAATGTGTTCACAGATGAAATGAAACCATGATTCATTCTGCAATTGTTTGGCCAGACCAGAATGATGGCTAGTCTGAATAATGTGGTAACTATAATAGAAATTTAAATCACCTTGTCTTTCGTTGGACAAGTTCAAGCTTGCCTCCGTGCAAGTCATATTTCTACAGTAAACTTAGATAATACTTTAATGCATTTGGGAATCAATTCCAAAGGAAATGCTCATGTCACCATGAGACTTAGAGAGGAAGAACTGTATGTGAGACTCATTCTATTTCCTAAACAAATCTATCACGATCAAAACTTTAGTGTTCAGGGACCACCTCTCACCATCACTAGGTTGGTTTTTTAGAAACCTTTTGTAAAAAAATCAATTCTTTAGTAGTACACAGTGGAAGGTACCAGCCCTTGTCAAATGAACTCCTATTGATTGCAGAACATCCCCCTTTGTTGTATGCATATTAAACTCAACCCCCAAATTCTAAGAGGTCCCACAGAGATGTTAGTGTGCTATATTGAACCACAGTATCAGTAGAGTTCCAGAGTTTCTGCTTGGCCTGTTCGGACACAGACATTTTGGTGGGCACTGGGCCCAGAGTGGGGGCATCAGGTCTAAAAATGGGGAATTCTGGTGAGGATTTTTAAAAGTGCTTTTTGAGTATGAGATGGGGGAAAAAAGGATTGGCATTGAGCAGGAAGTGTGCTTTCTGAATTTTCCTCTAAAGAACTTTCTGCACTTCAGGTTCCCAGAGATAAAATAAAAACCAGATTGAGTTCAGGTCCCATTTAAAAAAAGAAAAGAAGGGGCACCTGGGTGGCTCAGTGGGTTAAAGCCTCTGCCTTCAGCTCTGGTCATGATCCCAGAGTCCTGGGATTGAGCCCCACGGTGGGTTTTCTGCTCAGCAGGGAGCCTGCTTCCTCCTCTCTCTCTGCCTGCCTCTCTGCCTACTTGTGATCTGTCTGTCAAATAAATAAATAAAATCTTAAAAAAAAAAAAAAAAAAAAGAAAAGAAGAAGAAGAAAAGAAAGGAATATGTGTGTTCTTTGAGTGGCTTCCAGTGGAGACAACTGTGTGTAATTACAGCAGCAGACGCTCATTCTTTCTTTTTATTTTGCTTTATGGATCTTTATATTTATTTATTTATTTCTAATATTTTAAAGTATTAATTTATACTATACTATAATATAATACAATTTATAAATATAATAATTTATAAGGAAATGGAGATTAATATATGTAGGTAGGAGCTAGTAATGAAATCAGGTGTCCAGTTTTCCATCTAAGCATATGGAATATTATTTGCCTATGGCTGGGGTCCATGGTCTGAGTTCCTGTAAACATCATTTTTAAACTCTGAACAGTCCCTAAAATTTCCCAAAGAATGTAATTTCCAATTCTACTTTTTTCATTTCCAAAATGTGCTCAGGCTGGTACAGAGATCCAACCATGATGCATACATAGTTCATGACCACCAAGATCAAAGAGCTATTTCCAATTCTCCACTTCTGAATTCCTCTACTTCTTTTGAATTCTCCAGTAACCTTCTATACTAGGTCTCCAGTGACCTGCTAATTCTCCAATGATGTCCAAGTTATTCCAAAGTGTCCATCTCCAGGCTAAGAAATAAGTAGCCAAAATGTTCTGAGAGGTAAAGACCATCCCAATAGTCCTTTCCAAAAGTAGGCCCCTGGAAAGTCCCACCAGCTTATTAAAAGGTTGGATAAGTTACAGAGAGTTCATTTCAAAGGGTTTATATAAAGAAAAGGGGCTGCAGAAAAGTCCAGGAGTTGACTTTTTTGGGCAGATAAAGAAGCTCTCCCTTCTCCTGCATGTATTCTGAATGGATCCCTTTTCTTATTCTTTTTTCCCCCTTCATATTTTATCCTTCACTCTCTACCCTCTAAATTGTTACCCTGCAAGGAGTATCGTGGGGAAATGACTCTGTACCTGACCTTGTAATAGGGAAAGTTCTGAGACACACAAGACGACAGGGCTGGAGCTCCCTCTAGAGCCCATCCTGCACTCAATGGAGGGGTCTCAGTAAAGCGAAGGGCAACGTAGATCCCTGCCCATCTCCCCCTGTGAGTTCATCTTGCTGGGAGAGCCCCTTCCTGCAGACTGAGAGAAAGGTCAGGAAGGGAGGAGCTATTCATTACGACCTCCAAGACACAGTTGTGACACTGCCCGGCAGCGTTCACCAAACATCTCTTCACCAGCATGTCTAAAAGCAGAGTCTGATGGAGCTTTCCTACTTAATACATTCTCCCGTCAACATCAACTCTGGATATTTACTACAAATGGGATCTTGATACTATGTGGAGCAGAGAATGTTAATTTGTTCATTATTCAATTCAGTGTTCAGGTCTAACAAACTGATACTCTCTTCTTACAATAGCTGATGACTTTAAACTTGAAATGAAAATATTAGTAGGAAGCAATGTTGAGGTAGTTTTTCTTACCTTCTTTAGGAAAGCTAAAGAAATTCAATGCTGCTAATGAAAAAGGGACCAACAATCTCCATTTGAGCATTAATCTGAGAATCTTAAATCACTACTTTCTTTGCTTAGGAAGAAAAAATAAAGACTCACAGGTACAATACGGAGAAACCTAATTTTCAATATATTACAGCTACACTTAAAACCACACAGAAAAAAAATGCTACTTCTAAATTGTTCCCGTTACGTGACATTACTAATGATCAAGAATATTCAAGGTTGCTTTTGATAACCGTCAAGAGGAAATAATTTAAGTAATATCCGATAAAAATTTCCCTATCATTTGGATGGAACTTAATAAGAATGTCTAAATACTTGAAAGGGTCTTGACATAATCAAAAGATCATCCAGTCCACAGAGCCTTCAAAACATGGCTTCCCTTTTTAAGTTTGTTTAGCCGAAGTTATTAAGTAGTTCAAAATTATCTCCAAAATACATTTTTGTTCCTTTGAGTCATTACCCAGACAAATAAAACGGAAGGGCTAGACCCTGTGGACACCAGCTTAAACTCTGAGCTGAAGATGGCCCTTCTAGAATACCGTGCAGTTTCTAAAGGGCTCTCACAGCCATTATTTTACTGGATCCCCCGAACGAGTGAGGTCTGGCCTATACAAGTTGTGAAACGAAACTGTCCTTCTTTAAGTTGGGTATTTTGAGTTCAGTTTTTCTGTCTACTAAATTTTCCAAATCCTACCCACTCCTCCAGCCCTGCTCTCTTTGGTGGTGGTACAGTAACAGTCGTAAGAGTAGACATCGCTAATATTTATTGAGGGCTTACTGGGTGCCAGATCCAATTATAAGTGTTTCACGTGCATTAATTCAACAATCCTGAGAATCCTAATAGATAGGTATTTTTATTTAAAGTCTCATGATATTGAGGAAATCTAACTCTGGATACCTGTCTGTCTAGGATTATTCTTTATGTGCTTTCTCCTTTAATTGCACCCTAGCTTTGATGGGTTTTCTAACATCTACTTTGTAGGTAAATGCACAGCAACTACTAGTTGGCAGATGATATATTTTTAATGTCCATAGCTTGCAATCTCTTTTTATGTATCTGTAACACAATTATATACATCTTTAAAAAATGAAAGTGGTGAAGAAAATGGAAAGCTGAGAGTAGTTAGATGACTTGTTCGAAGTCATCCAGCCAGTAAGTGGCCAAGCCAAGATGTGCATCTTCTGACCACACGCCCAGTTCCCCTTCCCCACCCTGATGCCTCCAGAAGCTATCCAAGTCTATTATTGACCTTCCTGGAACTGCGTCTCATGTGGTGATCCTGTCCAGAGGCATCACCAAATTTATCACTGCCACTGGGAAGCAAATCTATCAGGAACATTTCCACATTTGATGCAGGACAGGAATGAGTGACAGAGCGCTTGGCCTATAGGAATTCAGTCTAAGAATAATAGCACTGAGATCAGAGGTGTAAGCAAGACGATGCTGTGGGCAAAAAACCACCCAAGCTCTGGCTCAGGGAAATGAAATGATAGAGATAAGGAATACCTCGCCACTCCTAAGCAGGCTAGAAGAGAAAAGCCTGGTAAACATTTGGCAATTATTTTCCCTGTAAACACCCGTCCCCTCCCTTATACAGCATGGTGAAAATGCATATTGAAAACACACACTAAGCAAAGGCACATCAAGTTGGGAGACAAAAGAAAGTAGAACTAGAACTGCCCCAGGAAATCAGATGTGTTAGTCTCAAGTCTACGGAGGTGTAATTTTGGCAAGACTCTTAATTTCTCTCACATTTAGAGGCAATATTCTGCAGGGAAGGGGTAAAGTCTGATTTGGGCTCAAACCACTCACTGGCATGAGACCTTGAACAATTTTTTTAAGCCTCAATTTCTTCATCTGCAAAATAGGTATAACAATACAACCTTGTAGAATTACTGTGAAGGCTAAATATACTAAACTAAATGTTTTCTGCAAACGGTAGTTGCTTGATAGTATTTTCCATTACTATTCCTTTACCTAGAAAATGAAGAGATGGCTAAATAATTATTAACATCCTTCCAACTCCTAAACGCTTTTCAGTCTATATCCATTTGGCACTGGGTTAAGTACACTTGTTTTAATGTTTGCTTAGAGGTGGACCATGTCATTTTTCATAGCATGAATGTCCAGTCAAAACAAAGCTGGAAAAATAATTCCCTTTTTCAATGCACCTGCAATCTAATTGGGAGACATCAGCATCCAAGGTCATTAATGAAAGAAAGAAAAGCAAAGAAAAATGTCTCAAATATGCTTAGGTTAAGTATATTTTATATAAGCTACCCTCTGATACAAAATTACCTATGAATTGGGGCAAAACTTCCACAATTGTCCAAAGAAGAGATACTTATATTTCTAAATTCACACAATCATCTTTTCTCTAGAACAGTGTCTTTCAAGCATTTTGACTGCAGCCCACAGGTGAGCAATACATTATACATTGTAATCTAGTCCACATACACGTATGTAAATATTTTAAGAAATAAATGTCTCACAAAACCCTTAGTGTCTACATTACATTCGTATTTTCCATTGTTTTCATCCAAGCTTTAATGTTGATCATGATCTACTCAGTTGATGTACTGACCCATCAAAGGGTCACCAACCAGAGTTTGTAAAACATTGCAGTGCAGCATTCTGTTCTCCACAAAGGTTTTTAAGAAATGCCAACTATTCAGTGCTACTTCTGGTCCAGTTAGCTGGTTAAAAATGTAGTGTAAGGGCCTATTCAGCCAGAGCAGTCCGCCGCCATTTTGCTATAAAGCTTAAATTGACCTTGCTCCCCCACCCCCTCCCCTGCCCCCCTCCCGCCCCAGGGGAACTTATTTAAAAGCAAGTCCGGGAAACCAGTCCCAGGTAACAGAGTCCAAGTATAAGGGTGGGTCAGGCCAGGTGGAGGTATTCAATCAGTGGGGGCACATACTGTCTCCTAGCTACCAAGGAGTAGGGGCCCCCGCCCTTTGGGAGTCTTTTGGAGCCAATCCTAACCAAGGTGTGATAGGCTAAATCAATGTCTACTAGGGTAAATTGTAATTCAATTGGTCACCTAGCATCACTGTGGAGTTTCCTGTGTGTGTGTTACAATCTCATTGGCCACCTGTGTGTGGCCAGGCCCAACCACATGGCCTTTGCTCTATAAAAGTTAGTCTGGAAAGCAGGGAGTCGTCATCCTCTCTTTAGGGGTGGCCCGACTGATCTGTTTGATGGTCAGTCTGATTCCTGATGCTTGGCGCGAAATAAAGCTTTGCTTGACCTTCGCTTTGTATCAGTCTCGCTCCTTTAATCACGGACCCATTATTGGGGTACCCAACTTTTGGAAGACCCAACAGTAGATATTCCATTAACTAATATTTGACATTATACAGATTCGCAATTTGCTGGTTTTTAATTATCCAAATCTTAAATTTAACTAGTCTAGCTTGCAACGATTATCCATGTTCTTAAAATGCTCTGTAAATATATTTATCCTAAATACTCCCCGTAAGTTCCCTTTCCCCATTAAAGGCATGATAGAAATCAATTTAGCTTCACAACCTGCAACCAGACTTTCAAAGAGAAACTATAGGAATTCTATTAACCAAGTTTCACAATGACCTTTTCTTTCTTTGGTCAGCTTATTTTAATCCTCCATATTTTCATCTGCCATACAGGAAGTTCGATCATCTCTATCTTTTTGAATAGCTTGGTATTAGAATTTATTGTAACTCCTGAGAGGTGGGGCAGGGTGCGGGCAGCACAGCCTTAATCTTTCCTTCTTGGGAATTAGGATTTGCACACAGTTTGGCACTGTAATGCATATTCCAGCTCACTGCTTGTCCTGTGCCAGCATATTTTTTAAGCCATTGATGATATCAACCTCAACAGGCTTTTAATGTTATCAAATGCCACAGGCTTTGCAACCTTGAATTTCTTCTCTTTTCTATTCATACTTCTGTTATTGGTGTCACTCTTTGCCCTCCCTGTCATTCTCCACAGCTGGATCTATTTGCCTGTTTCTCAAATACTGAGCCTTCTTTCAATGAAAATACACATTTCCCATTTTGATTTTTGCAACCTCACTCCTGATCTTCATTAAAGCAAAAAAGAGAGATGCAGAGCACTCTGCCCATCCCCCATCATCGCCCCACCCCCCAAGACAATTTCCACAAGGTGTCTCCAGACACTTAAGCAAATGGGCCTGTGATGCCTTCTATACAGACGCTACATGAGCCATTGTTTTCTAAGTGGACAAATGAGAACTCTCTTGATTCTTCAAGTTCTTCCTGTTTCTGAGCTGAGACCTCTTTTCTGATCCACAACCATTTATCACTAATCTCTTCACTACCTTTCACTACTCTGCCACTAGCCCTTTCATTGATAAGTCATAAACTCATAATTTCAGGCAATTAGTCTACTTTCACTCTGCCTATCACTTAAGATCCTTTCTCCTATCCAGCCCACAGAGACAGTCCCTACAGCGCTGCACATCTGGTTTCACTTGAGTGGGAAAGATGGTAGAATCCAGGTAAGTGAGACCCAGCGTGATGATCCCAGGCCTGCACCCTACTTTGAAAAGGTTTACTCCTTTCATTCTGTCTAGTAGCAGTTAGACAGGGTTCATGTCCGCGGTGGTCCAAAAATTATTTTTCTCTTGCAAACTACTCGTTTTTCTGTTTCATTTTAGTAGAAGAGATGAGAAATGTGTTCAAGATTACAGTTAGGACCATTTAAACCAGGAACAACGCTCTGACCTGCACAGTAGGAGCATCATAGCATCACAAGCACAGCTGCATAATATTAATTATGCAAACATTAAGAACGCTAGCAGAGGTTGTTTATTTCTTTTTTGAAATGCCCCAATGACTTTTCCTAACAGTTTTACGTTTGAGCCATCAAATAACTTACCTCCCATTTGCTATACGAACCAGCCTCTTACGTTCTGTCATTATTAATACCTTTTTGTTATTATTAAGAATAAAGGTCAGCTCCTTGGTCTTTCCTCATATCAAATAAAAATTCCAGTTGACTCATTATAGGCAAAAATCACATTAGTTAAAGCTGGTGCTGACCCTCAAAGTTCAGATATATTATGGAAATTACACTTTAAATCTCTCCCAGTGATCATGTTATGAGGCCCCCAACTTAGAAATCTCTCAGGGTGTTTGCTCTTTGCTTCACGCCAGTGTGATCTGAAGTTCTCTCTACTCCTTTTCCCACAGCCTCACACCATACACAGAAAGGCACCGAGCCACCCACCCCACCACAGCTGTCTCCTTGGCTCTCCTCTTTCCTTCATGAAAACTTTGCTCACTTGGAAAGATTTCTAAAGTATCTACATAAAATGCAATACACTGGCCTGGCCATCTGGATTCTCTGATCCCATCTTACCGAACATAAGTGTTAATCACCAAATAATTGTTTTCATGCTAAGCACCTGATACCACATTATGGTTAAACATTTATGTATGTATGTATGTAGGTACGTATTTATTATGTAATAGAACATGTGAACACCTTGTTAACATTTCTCAAAAGCTGTTAAATGTGCAGCCTCGCGCCAAAGGAAGAGAACACCTAACAATATACCACATAGGTTATAAAGGGCCTGTTATTTTTCACAGATGTTCACTTAAAATCTCGCAGTTCTAAAAATCATTTGTTTTGACATTCACATTAATATATTTTTCAACATCTCTTCAATTGTCAGATCCCTGTCACACTGCATAGAACCAAAAGAGAAAAAAAAGAAAAAGTTTCTAAATTCTCATTTTGAATCACTTTCTTGTAAGTTTGACCTGGTAAACAGAAAATTCTTAGAACTAGAACATGTCGTTAGAAAATGAAAACTGCCCTGACCCCTTGTATTCTCGTCCCGCTGCATGTGGGCAAGGGTTTGGAATGCACTGGTATTGGAAAAAGCCCCCTTTAAAGTCATTCTGCAACTCTGAATGTAGGATGGGTTAGCAGCCCTTTGAGGCAAAACCTCACTTTCTCATATGCCCGGCACAAACCAGACAGTAAAAATTGGTGGTGGTCCCAAGGGCTAGTCCATCCCAACCTGGTCCCCCTTTGGAGGGGACATCACAACTCTGAACACACAAGGTCACCCATATGAGCAGGACTGGGGCAGGATCCCTGGCATGTCCAAGAAAACATCTGCAGTGATGCCCAGAAAGAGAAAAGGAAAGCCTAGAAGACACATTCTCTTCTGTCTGGATTGCTCCTGAACATATGTAAGAAAATTCAGGCTGGAATGGGGTCCCTGCTCTTATGAAAACCTGGTCTTACATAAAACCTCCACTTTGAATGACATTTTTTCATGAGAAATCAAACAGTAAGGAAAAATTTGCTGAATCCTAAAATACAATTGATTATGTCCTATGGTTGTACTAAAGATCATTATCCCTGCTTTAGAGAAGAGCCCCATTGGGGAAGAAGTGCATCACAAATTCAGCTGTCATGTCACGATCACCGCTGTCAAAGGATGCTGGAAGAGATCCTTTAGTGCGATTACTGATGCCACAAACCAATGAGGAAGATGAGCGTCACAGCTTCAAAGAATATATGACATTCACTTCTCAACATGGTGTGTGGGAAATTTTAAATCTCTCCTTTCACTTTTTACCCCATTAATCATTCATCCTTTCTTCTATTCAGTAACAACAATTTATTGAATATCTACTATTGGGTATATGACATACCTAAGACAGAACAGTAATAGCACACGAACAACCTAACTCTCGATTACTCTGCACCAGGCACTGATCTCAGCAGACACATTAGCTCTTTAATCCTTGAACCAGTCCCCTGAGGTAAGGACATGTCCACTTGGCAGACGAGCAACTGAAGTCCAGAGAAATTATTACCCTGGGTCTTATACTTAGTATCAGAGCCAGGGTAGAAACCCACATCATTTTACTCCAGTGTCCATGATCTTGATCTTTATACAATATGAAGAAAAACAGACATGGTTTTATAGAACTCTCCGTGTACTGGAGATGACATACATTAAACAAACACACAAACATATTTATCATCTCAAATGTTGGTAAGGACTTTAAGAGCAAGGTGCCATGAGATAGTATCAATGTAACACTGCAAAGCTTCTCCTTGCAGGCTTAGAAATGCAGTGGTTACCTCCTGATGATTCTCATCTGATCCAAGCAACAAAGTTATACAATTTAGGAAAGCAAGGTGGCTAAAAAGAGTAGGGGGAAATCTAAGGGTGCAGACCTGGGGAAAGTGACTAAGCAATTCAGCCCTTAACCCTTGCCATCTTGGTGGCCCTTCTTGTTGGTATACTCCAAATGACAAGAGGGGAGGGATATGGCTAATGCAATCTCTTCTCCTAACATTATCCTTCCTGAATAAAGAAAGCCAACATGGGTCTGGTACCCTTCTTCACAGAAGACAGCACTTATCTCCTCATCTTCTGCTTTTAACCAGAAAATCCATCGTGGATGTCTAAAAAACCTTAAATTGTATCTTAATGCTTTGGCTTATTTTGTTTTTTAAAGATTTTTTTATTTTTCAATAATCTCTACACCCAGTGTGGGACTCGAATTTACAACCCCAAGATAAAGAGTTACCTTCTTTACTTAATCCTTTAACTTCTTTAAAAAAAAAAATTTTTTTTTCTTTGGTCTACAATGTTAACACTTGGGCTTCTGGAAACAATTACAGACATGGCTTATAGTCAATAAAACAAACAAAACAACACTTTTATGAGACCTGGCTATTAATAGACTTGAAAACAGACCAAAACACTGATTTAAAGAACAAGAACATGGAAACAAAGAACCAAGTTCCCAGAGAAACAAAATTCCCTTTCCATCCTGATTATTTAAAAAAAAAAAAAAAAAAAAAAGATCTGGACTTTATTACCCTACTTGACCAATTACAGATCTACCTCTTTCCTCTTAGTGTTAGAGAAATGATACAGAAAAAAGAAATGTCTCTCTTCTTCTCAAATCTCTCTGTAGATTAGGAAAATTATGCATCTCTGATTGCTATTGCTTATTTTAGGTATTATTTTTATGTCTTCAGTCTTTATATTAGGCATGGTCCATAAGTATAGGATTATATCCAGAAGTAATATGACATATTAGCTCCTAATTCAGCAGCTTCACTCTACTGAGGTTAATAATGATTTACAGGGAAGAGTGAGAGGGACAGGGCAGGGTGTTCATAATAGCACCATTAATTATATGTGATTCACGTATCTAGATAGAAGAGCAACATCATTTTCAGATGCAATAAATTAAGTACTTTTTCTAGTTCATTGTTCAGAATCATAAAAAGGATAACTCTTGGTGCTGAATCTCCTGTTTCATCATCTTCTTAACATTTCATATGGGATTTTATGTTCTACTTGGCTCTGGCTTACAATGTTACTATGTGAAAATGCTTACATACCTAAATACACAAGTTAATTGTTTGACTTCCAGTGAGGGTTAAACAGTCTCTAATAAGCAAATAGTCTCATCTTTCACAGCTTGCAAATTGCACTTGAGATTAACCTAGGTACAGTTAAATTATAAGTACCAGAAGGCTTAACACTGAAGAGGAATAGTTTAAAGGTTAGAACCTAAACTTTGGAAATAGCTTCCATTATGCTAAATTTCTTATTAGTGCCATGAGACTTTAAAAAAGAAAACCATGTTAAATGTGACATTCTTCAAAACTATCTTCTATAACCCATTCCTTAAAAATCTTTGACTTTGATCAAATTGACTTTGATTCTTAACTGCCCATCATCATAATCATTCTTCCTTAATTAATAAATTGCATTAATAAAATTATGTCCTTCTGTGGTTTATCCAGGAATAAAATACCAAATAAATTGCAAATAAAGGTTTTAGGAAGTTTGCCTAGAATTTAAAGACCTGTACTCCTCCAAAAATGAAGTCTAAAAATGTCCAAATATCTTCCTTAGTACACAGGCCATCATCACATTTTAGGTTGACATATGGAAAACAGGATAGTATATTTATGTCAAACTTTTGGAAACACAACGTCATATTTCACTACCCCGGAATATTCTGTGTGCTCTATTCCAGAAAAAAGGAAAGAAAGAAAGAAAAAAAAAAAAAAAAAAACACTGTAATAGTTGTAGGTGTATTAACTTCTAAGCTGGGAATTCTTCCAAAGATAGTTTTCTTTCCTTTTTAAAATAAAACAAAAACAAAAAAACTTGGGTTTAGAGTACAGAAACTCATAAAAATAAAATATTTAAAATATGTTGTTGAGAAATTACCTGCAAATTACTTTCAGACCTCCAGAAAAACAATCTAACTTGAATCCTCAGTCTAAATAGGTCATTTAACTTAGAAAAATTAAAATTAGCTGTGCAGGGTCAATTCTTTTTCTAAAACATCTGCATCCTCAATGTCCTATTGTCTTCAAAGTCAAACCAGAGCCAAATGTCAAGAACAACCGTAATATGTGAATTTATTCCAAATCTCAAAGTTAGTCTGCTTCTGAAATGGTCATAAAAGTCACCATTATATATAAAACAGAGGGCGTCTGTGGGGTGCTTGGAGCAATTCAGGAGGATAGCAATATGGGGGAGGGGGAAGGGCATGTTTCTCTGCTGGTGCTTGCTTCTTGCCTTTCACCCGCACATGTTCCCAGAACATGGCAAATCAAAATTAGATGAGACACACTTCATACAAAACAAATACTTCCCTAATACAAGCTTAGTCTCCCACAAGATTCTCATATCAACCAGCAATATAAGATCATGAACCTTAATGCTTTTGTCCAACACCTTTAAGTACAACACTCTGGTAAACTCAGGGATCAAATCCCTAGTCCCCAGAAAACCTCCCCAGGCAGAAAGATAAGTACCAAATCTTTAAGGTAACAGCTTTTAAAACTAAAAACAAATAAAAATTAAAACAAAATAGAACAAAACACAAATTAGACAGTCTGACTGCCTGGGATATCCTATATTCTTTCACAACCAGATCACCCATAAAATCAAAAAGACCCAACAACGTGGGACCAGGAGGGTGTCAAGTGTCCTAGGAGGGAGGCTGCCTTTAGAAGGCAGGGCATCCAAGGTGGCTAGCAGAGTGGGAATCCGCATCACCGGAAGCAGAGAAAGGAGTCAGTTTTGTTTCAGGAGTCTCCAAAGCCACCGGGAAATGCATCCCCATTCTTTCTGGGTTAGAAGTAACTTTGATGCTCAGAAAAAGTACTTTCATATCCTCCAGCTAGCAACAATCTATCCTCCACAGGCAAAAAGTCATCAGAAATGCTACTGAAAGGGGTTTTCCTCTCGACCCATCCTCTCTAAAGCCACTTTCCCAAAACGAGATCTTGAGAAATCTTGATTCCCTCAAGATCTCTGTTGAAGGATTTGGTGTAAGGACCTTTTTTGACAGAGAAGCAAACGGAGAACTGACTAGACAGTTGGGGAATCGCTAAGGAACATTCTAAGCTCCATTTTGCTTAAAAGAGTGAAACCCAAAACAGAATTAGCATTTACTCATTCCCAGATGGATGATGCATTTTCTGTAACTGCCCGGGACAGAGTGAAACAGTTTCACTCCAGCACCACCCCCTCCTGAAGCAAAGACAGAAACAGTCCCAGAGAGGGACCGAGCAGCCTGACTCTCTATCCACACTACAACCTTCTCCAAATCCGCTTTCCGCCAGGCTGTGTCAGCCCCTCCTTAGTCCCTCGGCTCGCGCCCTAAGCGGCCGGCCTCTTCTCCCCATCCTGTTCCCGGCGGACTCGGCCCAGCAGCAGCCCTTCTTCCCGCGCGTCCCCCCGGGTGGCGTCCCCGGCGCTCGGGAGGTTCTGGAAAGCCCGGGACAAGGCGCCAGAGCGGGGCTGGGGAACCCCGGGGGTTCCGGCCTCCCAGCGCTCCCGCCCCCACCCCAACGCCTGAGCGGATTAAGTTGCTCTGCACCCAGCGGCGCGCACGGCCCCCGTCCCTCCCACTCCCGCCCCTCCGGGCTCGGGCGCCTTGCCGTCCCCCTCGCCTCCACCGAGGTGAGCGCGCACTCACCGGAGGTGAGCTGCATCCAGGCACAGATCTTGTACACCGTCGCCGTGTTGCAGAAGAAGAAGAGGGTGAAGCAGACGATGCAGGCGATGATGAGCATCATGGAGAGGCCAATGAAGAAAGAGGCGGCTTTGAAGGCGCCCGAGGGCAGCGTGGAGAAGTCCGTGAAGCTGCCCCTGCAGGTCAGCTCCCGGGAGAAGCCGTTGCCGATGCAGTAGTGGAAGAGCCCGAAATAGCCGGCTTGCGGGGTGTCCACGCCGTCGCCAATCCAGTAGGGCTGGATGAAGCACACCACGTTGACGATGGCAAAGCAGATGGTGAAGATGGCCCACAGCACGCCGATGGCCCGCGAGTTCCGCACATAGTTGGTGTGGTACAGCTTGGCAGCCTCCTGAGCCGGGAGCATCGCGGCGGCGGCGGCGGCAGCGACGGCGGCTCCGGGCATTCTCCCCCTCCTCCTCCTCCTCCTCCTCCTCCTCCTCCTCCTCGTCCTCCGCCTCCCCCCGCCTCTCCGCGCTCAGGAGACACACTCACGGAGCCGCGCGCGCTGCAACTCCCCTGCCTCTGCCTCAGCCCAGCAGCGCCAGTTTCAGAGTCTGCATCCTCGCTCCCGGAAGGAGGGCGGGGGAGCGCTGAGCACCCCTCCGGCTCGCCTGGCACAGCCTCCCGGCCCCCCTCCCTCCCTCTTCCTCCCTCCTGGCCCGGGTTCCAGCCCTCCTCACCGCCCTCCACCCCTCTTCCCACCGCCGCCGCAGCTGCTGCAGCTGAAGGCGGCAAATCCCGCGCGGGGCAGCGTGGCGCGCAAGCTCCGGCGCCCACCGCTCGGCTTCCCGCCTTCCGCCCCATCCCCCAGCCGGGTGCCCCGGGGCGCGGAGGACCGCGGCAACCCGGGGACGCCCCTCGAGTGGCGGGCGTGGGCCGGAGACGCGGGCCTGGAGTTGGGGAGGGGGAAAAAGCCTAAGGAGGACGCACGAGCCCCCACAGGGATCCTAGAGGCGAGCCCCGGCTCCCGTTGGTGTTAGGGAGCGGGCGTGGGAGGCTCATTCTGGGAGCGTTTCAGCACCGCACAGCAACGTGCTTCGACCTCGGCGTCCTGGCGGAGGCGAGAGGGGCTGCGCGCGGCAGGTGCGGGCGAGAGAGGCAAGGAAGAGGAGACATGCTGCCCCCAAGAGCCTCCCCGTTACAACCACAGAACTGCCCCCTGGCTAACTCCTCGGTTGCCAGGTGTTCCACGAGGTGGAGACAGAAGTTGGATAGGAGCGTGACAGACGACCATGTAAAAGGCACACCTCAAGGCTGGCCTCGTATCTGCTCAGCTGAGCTTATTTCCTCTTCGCGTTTTCCCCCTCCGCGCAACCGAATGAACCGTAGCCAGTGATGCCCTCGACTCTCCTTAAAGTCAGGTCGTTTCCCCCACAGATCCTGCCATGGATGGAGCGTGCTGGGCGCGGAAGTGGCTGTGTCACAGAAATGTGTAGTTTATCTGAAAACACTGGGTACTTTGGCTCCTGCTGTATTTTCTCACGCAGCTGTTCTGTGTCTAGGCACTGTGCTGGGTGCTAAGGCTACCATGTGGAGGACAGGTCGTTTTCATTGTCCAGGTATCCTCTTCTCCCCCACAACACAAAGCTCCAGCTAACCGGAGAGCTGTTTCCAGAGTCATTTCCCCCAAACGAGCCACAGTGTAATTCCATACACTTTCACTGTAGCCTTGCTGTTTTACACCTGCGCTTTTGTACTATTTCCTAAGCTTAATGTTTTCCCTTTACAGTCATTGCTCAAAGTGTTGCTCTTTTAACAGTTCCTGCCTTTCAATCTCCATTTCTTTATTTCCACTGGCTACTTCTTGGTTTCTGACTCTGATACTAAAACAAAACATGTAACCCCCCCCCCCCCAAAAGCAAGGAAATGAGAATGCCCAGCAGCAGCGCCATCAGTGGTAATAAACCATTTTGGACCAGATGACCACGGAATTCTCTGAGCAGAAGGGAGAGAATTCTGTTAGAATTTGACCCCTAGGAGCGCCTGGGTGGCTCAGTGGATTAAGCGGCTGCCTTCGGCTCAGGTCATGATCCCAGGGTCCTGGAATGGAGACCCTGAGCGGTCCCCCTGCTCAGCAGAGAGACTGCTTCTCTCTCTCCCTCTGTCTGCCGCTCTGCCTACTTGTGCTCTGTCAAATAATAAATAAAATCTTAATTAAAGAAAAAGAATTTGACCCCTAGGGGCGCCTGAGTGGCTCAGTCTTTAAGCGTCTGCCTCCCTGCCTTCCTCTGAGGTCATGATCCCAGGGTCCTGGCATCAAGCCCTGCATGGGGCTCCCTGCTCAGCAGGAAACCTGCTTCCCCCTCTCCTACTTTCCATACTTGTGCTCCCTCTCTCACTCTGTCTCTCTCAGTCAAATAAATAAATAAAATCTTAAAAAAAAAAAAAAAGATTTTGACCCCTAAGTCTACACTCACTTCCACACTTTATTATGATAAGAAAACCTGTATCAGCTCCTTGACATCATTTTGCCATTATACCCAAACTGCTGGCCTTACAAGAAGAGAGAAACAAGGATACCAGCTGGAATATGAAACTACTAGGAATGGATAAGAATGCCTGAGAATGGTTCGGTGGGAACAGAGGATGTTAGGGGAGGAAGGAAGGAAAGCTCTAAAAGGTATTCTGCCACCTGAATACCTATCATATGGAAGAAGACTCAGGTCATACCCTAAGTGATGAAGACCAGCCATGCCCATCATCCAATAACCTGAAGATTTGAGATTGTATGGGAAGAGAAAGGGAGTGGAAAAATGGATATGGGACACGTGAGATAATGAAGGGCCTGCTGGCTATTGTTGAAACTAGGAAAGAATGTAAAAGGATTAGCGCTGGAATCATAAATTCAGTTTGTCCTATAAGCATGAAATTCAGGTAATACAGTTCCAGGTCCTTTAGGCAGGTCTTTGGAAACCAAGGGAACAGAGTTAAACAGGAATATGAGACGTGTAAGTTTAGAAGACTAAGAATTTTATGCAAGTATGGTGGTAGACTCTCAGAATGTCTTTAAAAAATCAGAAGGATTTGGGGGAGGTGGGGAAGGTGACCTAAATATGAGCCAGCCAGCCCAATATAACACTTGGAAGCCTCTAAAAATAAAATTCACGATGATGCATCATCAGTGCATTGGTGGCAATGGAGGGTCAGAACTTATGTTACGTGTTACTTGTTTTAACTCCCTGAAGTTGCTGGTAAATCAGAAAATCAGAATTGTTTTAGCATGGAAGGAAGAAGAGGAAAGGTGAGGGCAACTGGATTTATGGGGCCAACTGGCAGACCATGGTTCCCAAGGGCAGACATAGCTTTACAACATGAACTGACAATAATTTCTAACAATTCTCCCAAGGCCTCAAAACCCCCAAACCTTGTATGAAGTGGTCTTTCTTTAAAATCAATCCCTAAAAGAGATCTTACTGCTCCCATGGGGTAGTTGAGATGGAAAGTTGCTGAGAGGGGAAAGGCTGAGCATCAGAAAGCCTAGTTTAGACCTCAGTGCTTAAATTGCCTTTATAGGACGGAGAAAAGACTGGCGAGTGACTCAGATTCAAATGTTGTGATTCAAAGAGCTTTTCTATTTGAGTCATACCCAAGGAGAGCCCTATTCTTATTCCAGGTTTAGAATTGCCTCTAGGTTCGTGCTCAGAATCACTACACCAATGGGCACACTCAAGGTGTCCCCTCTGGTCAACAGCAACTTGGAACAGACTGGGGTTGGTGTCGTGATGAATTTCAGTGCACCCATGGATTCCCCTGAGAACTTAAGTTGTTGCTCCTTGAAGTGAGGGGGTTGGTCATGGATGAACTGAATGCTGCCAGTGGCCATTCTCCAGACCTTTAGCCTGCCCTGCAGATTTCCAGGATGAGCAGGGTCTCCCAAGACTCTTGGAACTAGGGATGAGGTAGAGCTCCTGTAAGCTCTTCAATTGCCATCAGTGAATGCAATTGTCCTTCTACCTCTTCCTGAATCCTTCCATTGCCCATCCCAACCTTGCCCTTTACAACCAGAACTCCCAGAGGTGACATTGTCCCTAAACTGAATGTAAAGCTTTTGTCTGACACCGTGCACACCTTAGGGCTTCAGACAGCTCAGCGCCTGGGCAGCTCATTACATTCATCAAATGTGATGTGACCAGGAAAGCTGTTTGGGGGAAGAGGAAATAATAAAATTAGCCTGATTCATGCTAAGAAGTTACTATTGATAGAAGCATATTTTGAAACTATAACATGATTCATATGTGCTAAATAACTAGTAGAAGTCAGTGTCACTGACAGCCTCAAATTAGACACACTGAACATTCAAATCTCAAACTTGACTCTTAAAAATGCTTTTCTCTTACTACCACAAAGAGTCAGTAGTGAGACCCACTCTTTTCTCAAACTGTGTCTTAATGAATGTGAGGACCATAAAGCAGAAAACAACAAAAGGATAGTTGGACTGTGTAACACAACTAAGAAAGATGCTACGTAAATCCAAGGATGAAATATATTTTTTTAAGATTTTATTTATTTATTTGACAGAGAGAAATCACAAGTAGTCGGAGAGGCAGGCAGAGAGAGAGAGAGAGGAGGAAGCAGGCTCCCTGCTGAGCAGAGAGCCCTATGCGGGTCTCTGCTCTCAGGTCCTCCCAGGACCCTGAGATCATGACCTGAGCTGAAGGCAGCAGCTTAACCCACTGAGCCACCCAGGCGCCCCTAAGGATGAAATATTTTGATCCCAAACTATCTGTGATGGCTTGGGAGAATGTGAAGACCTTGGAGGGCAAAAGACAGAATCCAGATCCAGTGCCATCTCTGCATAACTAAAGCTTGAGGCTCGCAGGGCTCTGTTTTCTCATCTCTAAAATTATGATGAGGGAAAGAGCATATCAGATGAATTCCAAGGTCCCTTTTCTGCAGTAGATTCTATTCTGTTCTACAAAGACTATTCTAGGATGACTTTGCAGAAAATGATAAAACCCAATACCTGCAGAAAAATGAGGCAAGACCTAACAAGAGATATCAGACTTGTGATGCAGACATTTTATTTGAAATTGAAAATCCCTTCTGAAATCCAATCGTCATAATTTTTCAGGCAATCAGTACTTAGTGTTTTCAGGTAAGTCATTGTGATGACCTTGGAAAATGGAGAAAGAGATGATTTCCAAAATCTGTTATTTCATCAATTTCTAGGGCTATTAACAAGGTCAGTATCATCAGATCCCACTCCAGAATGTACAAACTCTAATAATGAATCTCTTTTCACTCACCAAGGATTTCCTCTGCCCACCCTCCCACCTTAGTTCTCTGTTGGGGCTTTTCAAACAACAGGAAACACCTCTTAGTTAATCAGTAGCTAGGTCAGCAGGGGCAATCAAATGCGTTGAGTGTTTCAAAGCCCCCTGCAAATCAAGATCACATTGATCACAAGGCTCTGATTTCAAGGCACCTTAGTCTATCTCACTTGCAAAAAGATGTGAGTTCCGTGTATGGAAAGAAATGAGATACAGGAACATCAATCATTCTTCTTTCCCCTTTCCTCTCTTTACCCTACCCCAGTTCCTCCCCCTTTTTCTTCTATTTTGAATTGAATTCTGTATAACAATCCCTCCTTTTATAAGTTCTTTCCACTTTTCCAGAACCCAGCTAAGAACATAATTTGTTTTCACATAGGCTGAAACCTCTACAGCCTGTGTTAGAAGAACCATCTCTCTGGTAACCTTTTTCAGCCCTTGATGATTTCCAAACAATTGTATCTGAGGGTAAGTAATGACCTCTATTGAATAAAAGACTACATAATCATCATTTGAGGTATGATTTTTTTAAGTCTGTAATGAAATAATTTGTATCAAAGTTTTCAGTTCATTGTGTATGTTCCATTCCCTTTCAATCTCGCACTCATTTGGTCTTGATCTTTAAAAAAATTAATTCTATCTACTGTTCTTTCTAAAACTGCTTCATCGAGTTTCCCATTCAAGGTGCACTTGACTGACAACCAACACCTTCATTTGGACTATCTACCCTTGTACTTCCAATTTCAGTCTCATATTTGAAACCACTGCTGGATTCTCTGCTAGACACATCTTTCCTTCTTCACAAAACTTGTTTCTCCCACTTGGCAATCACTTGAGTCTCTCAAACCTCAGGTTCAGCCTTTCTGAGAATATCCCCAACCCACAAAGTGTATATATATATAAAGTCTTATACCCTCAGATAACCCTCTAAAGGTAAAGGAACCCCACCCACATGATTTCTGTTGCTGCCATAGCAGTACAAAAATATTAATTTTGATAATTCAGTGCTTTTGTTGAAGAGTCACAATTTTATGCCTGTTTTAGTCAGCTTTTGCTGCAAAAGTAAACCCAAACTAACAGGTTTATAACCACGAACATTTACTTCTACCCCCACACCACGTGATGGCTCCTGGTTGGCTAAGGTTCTTCTCCAGGCAGAGGACCTAACTATAGGTCTGCTTGTATTCTCATTCAGAGTTCCTAGTTGAAGAAGCAGCTCCCATCTGGGACATGTTGTTGGCATAAGGACAGAAGTATAAGAGGCTGAGGCAAGTTAAAAACTATATCTAAAACTTCTGCTTGGGGCACCTGGGTGGCTCAATGGGCTAAGCCTCTGCCTTCAGCCAGGGTCATGATCTCAGGGTCCTGGGATCAAGGCCCACATCGGGCTCTCTGCTCAGCAGGGAGCCTGCCTCCCCCTCTCTCTCTGTCTGCTTCTCTGTGTACTTGCGATCTCTCTCTCTGTCTGTCAAATAAATAAACAAACAAATAAAATCTTTATAAAAAATTAAAGAATAAAACTTCTCCTCAAATACAGCATGCAGCATGTCATCTCATATTAATTTAGCCAAAGCACATCTTAGACAGAAAGCAAAAGTCAATGTGATAGGGATATAAAATTCTCTTACAGGAAACAGATGAGTAAAAAGTCAAGAATTTTAACCAAATCTACCACATCCAGTCTCTGATAAAGCCTTACTACCAACTTACTTTTCAAATGTTTCTTGGAAAGACTATGTGTATATATATTTTTCATTTGACTGGTGTATACTCTTTCATTTTACATAAACACTTCATCCCATTCACTCTTTTTCTGGAGAATCTGACACTACTTTTTATTTCATGGAAAATTAATACGCTGCAAAAAAAAGTCTCATGGGAAACTAAATTCATAATGAATTTCTTCACTTTACAATATTCAGACATGTTAGGTGATTCGTCCTATTGAGGTGTGTTTGATCTGAAATGGCATTTAGTTTCAAAGGAGAGAAAATACATGTTGCCTTGTGAATTCTCACAAATCTACAGTATTTTCTAAACATATAAATCCTTCTTAAAAATAAAACAACAACAAAAAACCTTAGTACACCGACAGCGTAATTATTATTGTAATGTTACTTAAATGTACAGAGTAAAGGGGCACCTGGTTGGCTCAGTCCTTAAGCATCTGCCTTCAGCTCAGGTCCTGATCTCAAGAGTCCTGAAATCGAGCCCCACATTGGGCTCCCTGCTTGCTGGGGAGCCTGCTTTTCCCATTCCCACTCCCCCTGCTTGTGTTTCTCTCTCCCTGTGTGTCTCTCTCTGTAAAATAAATAAATAAAATCTTAAAAAAAAATTGCAAGTGTCGAAACAGTAATTTTAAGGCTCTGAGAGTTGACCAAGGGCAAAAGCAAACTAAGAGGTGTTTATTCATGAGGAACTGTAGGAATTTGGTAAAAAAATCGGAAGTCTGAAGTCTTTTTGCCTGAGGTACCTTCCTTCCTACTCACCCCCGGCTCAGTTGGTGTATTGCTGTAGCAGGACAGGGCTGGCAGTGAACACCAGCAGCTTCTGCCAGAAAGATAAGGCCTCATTTGGAGTGAAGGACAAAAGTTCATGCCAAACAGTATTATTACCAAAATTAGCAAGCTAGTAGGAAACAAGTGTGGAAAACCCATGGCTCTACTAGGCTGAGGTCCCACTTGGGGCAAGCAGTGGACTATTCACAAATTTAATGGGACCGTCTGGAAATGAAAGAGCCATACACAAACTAGATAAGCCCTCCACAGATTCCTGGACAAGTGAGGAATGACATGCACATGCAAGGAAGACAAAAAAGGATTTGGTGGAAAGTAAAAAATCTGAGGAAGACTTGCTTCTGGGATGGCTCAGTCAGTACAGCATGAGACTCTCAATCTCAGAGTTGTGAGTTCAAGCCCCACATTGGGCATGGAGCCTACTTAAGAAAAAAAAAAAAAAAAAAGCTGAGGAAGATTGGAAAATGCTTGAATCCATGTTCAGAGGAAGGAAGTCTTACAGGTTTGATGTATAAGCTATGAAGACTGAAGGAAACCTCTAGGAAATCACACTAAAAAATAAATATAAGAATAATAACTTTTTTATTTTAAACCTGGGCAGAAGAGCCCCTGGGTGGCTCAGTCAGTTAAGCTTCTGCCCTCACTTCATGTCATAATCTCAGAGTGCCCAGATGGAGCCCCTATGGGCTCCCTGCTCAGCAGGCAGTCTGCTTCTCCCCTTCCCCTATCCCCCCATGTTCTCCCCCTCTCACAAATAAATAAATAAAATCTTAAAAACAAACAAACAAACAAACAAAAAACCTTGAGCAGAGATATCAGCAGCCACAGACCATGAGGGAGACAGAGTCTGTAAGTTAAGTTCAGACAAGCTACTGGAAAAAAAAAAAAAAAAAAATCCCTCAGGGGAGAAAAGTCAGAATCTGGAGTTTCTGTGAGTTATTATCTAAAATGCTCATTTTCAACAGCAACCAAAAATGGAGTCATGCAAAGAAATAGTAACGTCTAATCTTTACTCAGGAAAAAAAAAATCAATTGGTGGAAACAAACTTTGAGTGGGCCCCGATGTTGGTTTTAGCAGACAAAAAACTTCAAAGCAGCTATTTAAAATGTTTTAAAACTGAAAGAAAGCCATGCTTAAAGACTTAAATAAACTGTGAAACAAATAGAGAATCTCAAGAAGAGAAACAAAAAATACAAAAAAGAACAAAATAAAAAAAAGAATGAAATATTGACTCTAAAGTTGTAAAGTACAATAACTGAAGTGAAAAATTCACTAGGCAGATTCAGTAACATCAGCAGATTGGATATCATACAAGAAAGCAACAGTGAGAAGGAAGATAAATCAAGAGAAGCTATCCATTCTGAAGAGCACAGAGGAAAAAAAGATCGAAGAAAAATAAGCAGAACTTCAGACATCTGTGGGACAATATCGAGCATACCAAGGAATGTGTAATGAGATCCCCATTAAGGCACAGGAAGTTTTTCTGAGGAAATAATAGCTGAACCCCACATTTGAGGAAAAACATTTCAGATCCAAGGGCAGCAAATTTCAGGTAGGATAAACACAAAGAGATCTGTATCTGGGCTTTTCATAGTTCAACTGCTGAAGTTAAAGACAAGGGGAAATTTTGAAAAACCAACTGAGCCAGCCAGGCCCCCCTAAACATTGACATATTTTAAACTTACAGGGCACCTGCATGGCTTGGTTGTTTGAGCTTCAGACTCTTGATTTCAGTTCAGATCATGATCTCGGGGTTGTGAGATTGAGCCCTGAGTCTGTCTCCATGCTCAGCAGGAAGTTTGCTTGAGATTTTTCTGTCTCAAAAAATTCATAGGAACCGTGAAACAGTGGAGGCCAGTGGCATTCAGAGGATATATTCAAAATGCTGTCAAGAAATAAATTATAAACCAAGAATTCTATATCCAGGAAAACTATCCTTCAAAATTGAATATCACTTAGCAATTTTTAAAAAGGATACATGCAGTAATGCGGGTGAATATCCAGTGAATTAAACTGAGTGTCGAGAGAAAAAACAAGCAGTCTCAGAGGATTATATTCTGCATGATTTTATTTATATGACATTATTCAAATAACAAAATTCTAGAAATGGAGACCAGGGATGCCTGGTTGGCTTAGTCAGTGGAGCCCGCAACTCTTGCTATTGGGGTTATGAGTTTGAACCCCACCTAGAGTGTAAAGATAACTTTAAAATATAAGAGAAAAATAGAAAGAGAGAGAGGGAGGGAGAGAGGAAGGAAGGAAGGAAGGAAGGAAGGAAAGAAGGAAGAATGGAGAGAGAGAGAGAGGGACAGGGGAGGGAGGGAGGAGGAGAAAAGGTAGAAATGGAGACCAGATTAACAACAGGTGCTAGGCATTAAGAAGGGAATCGTTATGGGAGGTAAGTGGGTGTGGCTGCCAAAAGGCAACTGACTAAGGGCGTCCTTGTATCTAACATTCTGTATCTTGACTGTATCAATGTTAATATCCTAGTTGAGCTATAGTACTAGAGTTTTGCAAACTTTACCAACTGGGGGAAACCAGATAAGGGGTACCCAAGAACCTCTCCATATTATTGTATTATATTACTGAGTGTGAATCTATAATTATCTCAAAATAAAAAGTTTAATTTTAAAAATTCAGTGTAAAAATAAACATATACATTTTTTTAAAAGATTTTATTTTTAGGAGCACCTGATTGGATCAGTCAGTTAAGCATCTGCCCCCAGCTCAGGTCATGATCCCTGAGTTCTGAGTAGGCCTCCCCTATCAGCAGGGAGTCTGCTTCTCCCTCTCCCTCTGCCCCTCCCCCTACTGTGTTCTCTTTCACTCTCAAATAAACCAATGAAATCTTTAAAAAAAAAATCTTATTTTTAACTTATTCCTACACCCAATTTGGGGCTCAAACTCATGACCCTGAGATTAAGAATCACATGCTCCATCAACTGAGCCAGTCAGGCTCCCCTAAACATAGACATATTTTTTTTTTAAAGATTTTTATTTATTTATTTGACAGACAGATCACAAGTAGGCAGAGAGGCGGGCAGAGAGAGTCGGGGGGAAGCATGCTCCCCACTGAGCAGAAAGCCCGACGCGGGGCTTGATCCCAGGACCTTGGGATCATGACCTGAGCCAAAGGCAGAGGCTTTAACCCACTGAGCCACCCAGGTGCCCCAACATAGACATATTTTAAACTTAAGGGGCACCTGCATGGTTCAGTTGGTTGAGCTTCTGACTCTTGATTTCAGTTCAAGTTGTGAACTGAACTGTGAGATTGAGCCTTGAGTCCATCTCCATGCTCCACAGGAAGTTTGCTTGAGATTGTCTCCCTCTGTCCCTCCCCCGCACCCCTCTCTCAAATAAATAAATCTTAAAAAAAAAAAAATGAATGGGCCAATCAAAAGACAGACTGTCAGACCAGCTAGACAATAATACAAATGTCTGGTGCATAAATAAAATGTGTTTTATCCAAACAACAGAATTTATTCAGCCGTAGACATGAAAAACCTCGGATACAGGCTATGAGAGGTATGACTGTCAAAAGCATTGTGCTAAATGAAAGAAGCCAGATGCAAAAGATTCCATGTACAAAAGACTTCCAGAAAAGGAGACTAGAGATAGTAGGTAAGTGATTGCCTGGAGCTAGAGGGGGGACCAGGGATTGACTTCACATGGGCAGAAGAGATCTTGTGGGGAAAATTAAAGTGCTCCAAAACCGCATTTGATTGCACAACTGTAGGAACTTACTAAAAAGTCATTGAACTGCACAGTTACACTGGTTGACTTTTGTGGCGTACAAATTATACTTGAATAAAACTGTTTACAAAATTAAATGTAAACACCCAATGCTTATACTTTGAAGACCTACTCATGAAATTATTAACCCAAAAGTTATTTAGAAATTAAGCATAGGTCAAACTGCCAAACTCATAAAATTCAAATTAACGTTTTCTAGAATACAACTGAGAAATTCAAAGATACCATCTAAAAAACTATTTTTCTTAAATATTATTTATTCATTTATATGATGCCACAAGCTGATATGCATAAAGACAAGATCAACTGAAAAAGCCCTCTTTCGGGTGCCTGGGTAGCTCAGTCGGTTAAGCGGCTGCTCAGTTCATGATCCCAGAGTCCTGGGTACGAGTCCCACATTAGGCGCCCTGCTTGGCGGGGAGCCTGCTTTTCCCTCACCCTCTTCTTCTCCCCCTGCTCTCTCTCTTTCTCTCTGTCAAATAAATAAATGAAATCTTTTTTTAAAAAATCCTCTCTCACGGTGAATATCACCGTTATTGATCTGGCACAGTTTTGTTTGTTTGTTTGTTTGTTTTTATTTGACAGAGAGAGTAAGAGAGCACAAGCATGGCGAGCAGCAGAGGGAGAGGGAGAGACAAGTTCCCAACTGAACAGGGAGCCTGAGTTAGGGCCCCGGGATCATGACCTGAGCCAAAGGCAGGCTCTTAACTGACTGAGCTACCCAGACATCCCTGGCACAGATTTTTTTAAGGCGAGAATGTCTGGACTACAATGTGCCCTGTGGCAGTTCAATTCTCTGATTGCTTTTCTCTCTCCAAACTACTGTAAAAATTTTCTTTATACAGTTGGACCACAACGTGATTTCACTTTACTTAGTGCCTAGATGTCATTGACTAGAACATAAGCTGCACAGGCCCAGAGACGACTTGTGATTCACTGCTGCATCTCCAAACCAGAGAACGGTGCACAGCATCTGGCACATATCGAAAGAATGAATGAATGAATTTACACAGAAAGACCACTTCTGGAGTGCCTGGCTAGCTCAGTCGGAAAAGCATGTAACTCTTGATCTCAGGGTCATGAGTTCGAGCCTCATATGACATGTAGAGATTACTTAAACAAGTGAAACTTAAAAAAAAAAAAAAAAAAAAAAAAAAAAAAGACCACTTCTATTATGTGCTATTACTTCACAGCATGACTCTGAAAGACTATATCATTTTCAAATGACTGTATCGTAGTCAGGAAATGAGAAACTAACATCTTATTCTATGAAAGCGATTTTCAATCACAAATTATCACTGTAAAAAAAAAGAGGTATTTTATTTTCTATCTTTAAATCTAGGAAGAGTTAAATAACGGTAGTTGTGGAATGAGTGTTATCATCTTGACATTAGCATGGGTAGTGGAGTTGGACATGCTTACCAACACATTTAAGGCTAAAGTCTTTGGTGGATCATTGAGCATCAAAAAATCATATAGATGAAGTCTTCCTCTGTTCTAAAACTGTTTGTCAGTACTGCTTTTCAGCCTGTTTCCCCCACGCTATCAGATAATTTGAGGTAGGTTCATATTAATTTTTAAATTAGTACCTAATTAAAAACTAAAATTAAAAATTCTCCTGCAGAGGGGTGCCTAGGTGGCTCAGTTGGTTAAAGCCTCTGCCTTCAGCTCGGGTCATGATTCCAGGGTCCTGGGATCAAACCCCACATGGAGGGAGGTTTCTGTTCAGGGGGGAGTCTGCTTCTCCCCCCGCCCCTCTGCCTGCCTCTCTGCCTACTAGCGATCTCTTTCTGTGAAATAAATAAATAAAATCTTAAAAAAAAAAAATTCTCCTGCAAAACTCACAAATGCTAAAGGACATGTCGTGTGGATCACAGTTTAAGAGGCACTGGCCTAAATCATTATGCATTTCTCCTGGTAGTGTTTCCAAGTTTCATGAGTATATTTCATTAGTGTCCCCACTAAAAGCATGAAATAGTGCTTCAGCGAATTATTCTGTTGGGAAAGGTATTTTACATACTAAGTTTTTTATTGAAAACACCTGCTTTTAAATATTTTTCAGGCCCAGCTCATTCCTACTGTTATTTTTGATGGGGAATTCTGAAATCTCAGCCAAGTATTCCTTCCAGTGCTAAAGCAGATTCTCAGCTGGGGGTGAAGGGTGGCTGCATGGTGGGGAGGGAGACCAGGAAGTAAAGACAGTTCACCAGCAACCTCTGGCCTACTCCCTGGCAAAGGCAATGGCAACCACTTGGGAAAGAAGACTAGTTATTTGTACGCCTAATTCCACACACAACCCCCACCCCCAGAACGTCAGCTATGACCCCTTTGCATGTGGGTGTCTTACACACGTAGAATTCATTCCCTCCATTCACTGATATTAACCAATACTAACTAGTGCCACGTGTAGGTTGTACACTGTGCTAGCTGCTGGGGTTACAGTTGTGAACAAGAAACAGTCCCTGCATGAAGGAGCTCACACAATCAGGTAAACAGATAAACTGAGTATCACAATGCAGTGTGGTCAGTTCTGACATCTGACAGAGATTACTTCTGAAGGACAGAAGGGAAACATCCAACTTGCTTGAGATCCGAGAATGCTCCCTTGATGAAGGATGGGTTAACCGGGGGGGTGGAGAGATGTAAGACCAAGAAGGCAGATGTTGCAAGAAGAGAGAAATTTGAGTAAAAGCGCTAAGCGCCAAGGCAGGAGAGAACTAAGGAGCTTGGAACTGAAAGGGAGGTGTGTCTGTTTCCTTACTGTCCCATCCATCCATCCGCCCATCCTCCCACAAACCCTCATTCATTATCTCACATTCCAGAGGCTGGGCTAAGTAGCATATATTCAAATGCTATTAAGATTTGACCCCTATTACTCTGGAGAACCAGAATCCAGCGTTTGAGGAGAGACCTAGTAAATGAGGGACCTCCCATCTGTTTCTCCAATCTGCTCAATTGTCTCCATCTCTACCACCAGGCAGGTCTATGCTACCCATCACCTCTTGCCTGAAACATGATGACAATAACCATATCATGGTTCTCCTTCTTTAGCCCTCTCCCGTTTGCCCTTCACACTGAGGACAGTGACCTTCTGAAATGCAAATCTGATTCTGCCATCGCCTCTGCTCATCACAGTTCAATGGCTTCTCTCTGCTTTGAGACTAAAGGCAAAATGCCTTGGGGTGTCCCTGCTTGATCTTCTACCAGCTCCTCAAACCAGCCTCTCCAGCCTCGACTTGTACTTTCTCTCTCACTCGCTTCTACAGCCACACGGGCCTTCTTTGTGTCCTTGCTCTCACCACGTCCCTCCCTTCTGCCGAATGGCCTTTCACATGCTGTTCCCTGTGCATGGAATGCCCTTTGAGAAATGTACCCTTCCTCAGCCTTAGAGCTCAGTGTAACTCACATTTCTTTTTCTGGAAAGAAGTCTTTACTGACGTCTGAGATCTCCTCACACTCCCTCATGGTCTCTCATTTGCACCATTTATCACTGTTATAATCATGGATCTATTTATGTAACTGTACGAATAAGGCCTATTTCCCTCACCACACGGTGAGCGTATATTTTTCCTTACTAGCAAAAACAACTCCTAATTCAGTGCTCAATAAATATTTATTGGATGAATGAATGAATGAACACATATGGTGTGGCAGGTTGCACTTTCCAAAAATGGCCACAGTGTCTCCCATCCCACAGGCTCTCTCAATGTGTGGCTTCAAGGCGCCTCCTGCAGAGAGGTGGGAACTATGTTTCCTCCTCTTGAATCTGGGCAGGCTGTGACTATAGCAGAAGTGATGTCGCGTGATGCAGAAGCAGAAGTGAATCTAGGCCAGAAAAGGCAACAGCCTGTGCCTGGTTCTTTTGAGATTTTCGTCCTTGGAACTCAGCCACCAAGCCATGAGGAAGTCCAAACAGTCCCTAAGATGAAGAACTCAGCCCTCATTCCACAGCCCGGGCTGAACTCCCAGCTGACAGCCAGCGCCATCTTGCAGCGATGTTTGTGACCCATCTTGTAAATGGATCCTCCAGCCCCTGGGCTGATCCACCTCACTAGCCCAATGTGGAGCAGTGTGAAACCACCTCTGCAAAGACCTGTCCACAGATACATGATGGCTCCTGTTTGAAGCCATGAAGTTGGGATGGTTTGTTACACAGCAACAGATAACTGGGATATATAGTAAAAGAGATTTGTGCGTAACTGACAAAATATCCAGATTAGGTTGTCAAGATGGCTAAATCTTGAATATCTGATCACTCACAAAAACACTTTTCAACCAGCCATTTTAATAATTGAATAGAATAGAAGCAACCGGAGCACCTGGGTAGCTCAGTTGGCCAAGCGTTGGCCTTCCGCTCAAGTCATGATCTCAGGGTCCTGGAACTGAGCCTTGCATCAGGATCCCTGCTCAGTGGGGAGTCTGCTTCTTCCTCTCTCTCTGCCTTTTCAAACCTGCTTTTGCTCTCTCTTTCTTTCTCTCTCTCTCCCTCAAAGAAATAAATAAAATTTTTAAAACTTACAAAAAAAAAAAAAAAAGCCAGATCTTGAATCTAGCTACCTGGGTTTGAATCCTGGCTTATCATTTGTTAACTGTGTCACTGTAGCCAAATTACTTATTCTTTCCAAGGCTCTCAGTTTCTTTAGCTATACAATGGGTACAAAATGGTACCCCTTCTGGAGGTTTGCCAAGAAGGTTAAAAGGGATAATCCATATGAAGCACTGAAGAGAGGCATAGCCATAGGTAGTGCTCAGTAAATACCAACTCTTTCATTGTAGTCATCAAGACTCATTGCTTCCAGTTTCAACTTACTTGGACAATCTCTGCACGAACTTTATAGAATGATAATGTTATGAAACAATCTTGAAATAAAGAAGTCAGTTTATAATTTTTAAGACCACCTCCTACTGTATCAAATCATTCCCCAACCCCTTTCTGTTGTCTTCATGTTTGTTGCAATTTTAAGTTCACCTGGGGAAGAACAACCCTAGCTCTTGCTCTAGTAACTTGGGGAGCCAGAATATCATTTACAAAATTAAGACCAACAAATGATACTATAGTGTTTTCAACAAATTCCCAGAAATGCTTACCTTACTTTCAGGGAATTGTTTAACAAAGTTTCAAGTAAATCCAGATGAATAACTGTTGAAATGTGACCATAATGTTTTCCCAGTAAGGTTAAAAGAATAATGCACTGTTTCCTTTCTCAAAGGCTTTATCTGCATAATGCTGTGGAATTTTACTACATTAGAGCATAATTCATACAATAAAATAGATTTAAGACAACTGAAGACTTGGGGCACCTTGGTTGGTCTGTTGGTTAAGCATCCAGCTCGTGATTTAAGCTCAGGTCCTGATCTTAGGGTTGTGAGATCGAGCCCCACATCAGGCTCTGTGCTCTGCAAGAAGTCTCTTTGAGATTTTCCCCCTTTTCTCCCTCTGTCCCTTCCTCCATTCACACTCAGGTTCTCTCTCTCTTTCTTTTTTTCTAAATAAGTAAATAAATCTGAAAAGAAAGAAAGGAAGGAAGAAAGAAAGAAAGAAAGAAAGAAAGAAAGAAAGAAAGAAAGAAAGAAAGAAA